>NC_084616.1:71130580-71250580 GCF_033978795.1 Nerophis ophidion | reverse complement strand
CGGAGGGGTGTGGTGACCGCCAGTGTCTCCGGTGGGAGGAGGCAAGAGAGTCCGCAGCTGCAGGAGGACGCAAGCTCTCCGATCATGTCTACGGTAAGAGCCGACTTATTACCACCATTTTCTCACCGAAACCTGCCGGTTGACATGTGGTAGGGAACCATGTTCGCTTGACCGCGCTATTCCTTAGTAAAGTTTCACGTCATCTTTCAGGAATGTAAACAAGGAAACACCGGCTGTGTTTGTGTTGCTAAAGACGGCCGCAATACACCGCTTCCCACCTACATCTTTCTTCTTTGACGTCTCCAGTATTAATTGAATGAATTGTGAAAGATTCAGCAACACACGTGTCCAGAATACTGTGTGATTATAGGATTAAAGCAGACTACTTATAGCTGGGATCTGTGCTTGACCAAAATGTCCGCTACAATCCGTGACGTCACGCGCACACGTCATCGTACTGCGACATTTTCAGCAGGATACTTCGCGGGAAAGTTAAAATTGCAATTTAGTAAACTAAAAAGGCCGTATTGGCATGTGTTGTAATGTTAATATTTCATCATTGATATACAAACTATCAGACTGCGTGGTCGCTAGTAGTGGGTTTCAGTAGGTCTTTAAAGGACAACATATAACCGCTTTTTTTCCAAATGAAAAACACTCTACAGATATGTAATTTTTTTTTAGGGTTCATCCAATGAAATAGAAGATCTTTCTACCCAAAATAGCCGCCATCTGGACTAGCATGATTTATAGGAACAAGAGTTATTAAATGTCTCTACTTTGATAAGTAGAATTATAATATTTTACTACTCGTTAAATAGGGAAAACAACTTGTTTTTTTTATACAAGGATGATAATGTCCGACCAGAAATAGCCATGTTATTTTGCACTAACTATCAACTGTATTTATATTTAACACACGCAAACAACCACAACTAAACTACAAAGAAGGCACATAACAATGAAAAATTTTGCTTTTGAATATGAATATGAATACAACAAGAATATTAAATAAATTACTAACTAATGTTAGTTTGAATATCAAACCTAGTATACAAGCACAGAGCAGTCCATCCATCCATTTTCTACCGCTTATTCCCTTTCGGGGTCGCGGGGGGCGCTGGCGCCTATCTCAGCTACAATCGGGCGGAAGGCGGGGTACACCCTGGACAAGTCGCCACCTCATCGCAGGGCCAACACAGATAGACAGACAACATTCACACACTAGGGCCAATTTAGTGTTGCCAATCAACCTATCCCCAGGTGCATGTCTTTGGAAGTGGGAGGAAGCCGGAGTACCCGGAGGGAACCCACGCATTCACGGGGAGAACATGCAAACTCCACACAGAAAGATCCCGAGCCTGGATTTGAACCCAGGACTGCAGGACCTTCGTATTGTGAAGCAGACGCACTAACCCCTCTGCCACCGTGAAGCCTATTTTTGGTGTCTTCTAGTATAAAAATGTTAAAATTGAGAAAATAACTATTCAAACAAGATATTTAAAGACTCTGCAACATCACAGGAATACTTCTAACCTGAATTGATTTACGTGGGACCCGACTTATATATATTTATATAGCGCTTTTCTCTCGTGACTCAAAGCGCCTTTACATTGTGAAACCCAATATCTAAGTTACATTTTTAAACCAGTGTGGGTGGCACTGGGAACAGGTGGGTAAAGTATCTTGCCCAAGGGACACAACGGCAGTGACTAGGATGGCGGAAGCGGGGATCGAACCTGCAACCCTCAAGTTGCTGGCACGGTCGCTCTACCAACCGAGCTATACCGCCCCAATTGACCATTTAGTGGTCAATTGTACGGAATATATACCGTACTATACAATCTACTAATAAAAGTCTCAATCAATTAATTCATGAATTGCAAGTTGAATAATGCTTGGCTTCAGAATAAAAGCTTAATTTCTGGATATACAAATCTTAACTTAGGCTGTCTTGTCTAGTACAACTAACTAACTGCACGGACAGACCATTTCACAATTTTTTTGTATTTTTTTAATCATATATTTTGTCAGCTCTTTTTTTTGCAGTTTAATCCTATTGAGAGTTGCTGGTCGGAGTTCTGTTTACAAAGATTGACGACACTCTCGACTCGTTGCCAGTCAGCGATTGTGGATGTGAAGTCCAATCCGCCGCTCGGAAGTCAGCTATCTGAATAATTACAATCTGCAAACCTTGACATGCATGCACAGATTGTCTTAAGTTCTTTCCGGTCTGATTTGCCGTCTGCAAGCAGTGATAGCTTGACTGACAATTTGTTAGCCAAGTGTCAGCTCGACTTGTGAGTATTTGGAGGAAACATACCGGTTGGCTAACCCAGTAATTTGATTCAATATGCTGATTCAGGGCTGGCCTTTTATTAATATCTAAAAAATGTTTAAGCCATATCACCATACAATAGTGTAACCCTGAAACGGGCTCTCATGTCGGTGCTTGGTGGTCTGAAGAACCACCAGGGGGACAAGCCCCACACTAACCAATAATAAATAAATAACTTCTTAACGCAACTTCTTGAACAGGTGCTTTAATCGCATAATTACACAGTATTCTGGACATCTGTGTTGCTGAATCTTTTGCAATTTGTTCAATTAATAATGGAGACGTCAAAGAAGAAAAATGTAGGTGGGAAGCGGTGTATTGCGGTCGCCTTTAGCAACACGAACACAGCCCGTGTTTCCTTGTTTCCTTGTTTACATTCCCGATAGATGACGGTGAAGCTTTACTATGGAACAGAGCGGTCAAGCGAACATGGTTCCCTACCACATGTCAACCGGCAGGTTTCGGTGAGAAAATGGTGCTAACAAGTCGTCAGGATTCGGTGAGAAAATGGTGCTAATGAGTCGGCTCCTACCATAGACATGAGCGGAGACCTTGCGTCGTTCCTCCTGCACCTGTCAAAGAGGCAGCTGTGGACTCTCTTGCCTCCTCCGACCGGCTGCCCCCGAACGTGGGATGCTTCCACCGTGGAGGACGAAAAAAATAATAATCCCAACGCCTCGTCGAGAAACGTGGCTTCCCTCAGAGACACTGGCGGTCGCCACACCCCTCTGACTTTGACTAAAACTTTAAAACACTAGTGACACAATATACAGATAAGGGATTTTCCAGAATTATCTTAGTAAATTCCTTGTTTGTGTTGGATCCATTATGGATTGAACTTTCACAGTAACATGTTAGACCCGCTCGACATCCATTGCTTTCCTCCTCTCCAAGGTTCTCATAGTCATCATTGTCACCGACGTCCCACTGGGTGTGAGTTTTCCTTGCCCTTATGTGGGCCTACCGAGGATGTCGTGGTGGTTTGTGCAGCCCTTTGAGACACTAGTGATTTAGGGCTATATAAGTAAACATTGATTGATTGATTGATACACAATATATATCTCGATATTTTGCCTTAGCCTTCAATAAACACTTGATACATATAATCACAGCAGTATGATGATTCTATGTGTCTACATTAAAACATTCTTCTTACTGCATTAACATATGCTCATTTTAAACTTTCATGCGCAGAGGGAAATCACAACTAAGTCAATTGACCAAAACTGTATTTATTAAACAGTTATTAAGCAGTGGCACAAACATTCATGTCATTTCAAAACAGAAACTGCAAGATTGTCAGAGACATTTTAAAACACGATTTCAGTGCACTTTTGTGCATGATGTCACTAAGGTGACACATCAAAAAAACACTAAATTAAAGTGCACTTTTTGTTCAGAATGCCACTACAATAGTTTAAAACGAAGTGCACTTTTGTGCATGATGTCACTAAGATGACACATCAAAAAAACACTAAATTAAAGTGCACTTTTTGTTCAGAATGCCACTACAATAGTTTAAAACGAAGTGCACTTTTGTGCATGATGTCACTAAGATGACACATCAAAAAAACACTAAATTAAAGTGCACTTTTTGTTCAGAATGCCACTACAATAGTTTAAAACGAAGTGCACTTTTGTGCATGATGTCACACAAGATGTTTCAATAAGTGTCAAATAAAAATGAGCTGCATAAAAGGAAATCAAATCGCTATCTGGTGGGTTACTGCAGACGTTATCTCTTTATGTTGTTCACTATATTTTTCATACGGTGTTGATGTGGAAATGTTTGCCACGGCATTTGGTTGGGGTAGCACCTAATGGAGATGTTGACATGCGGAGTAATCCCTCTTCATTCTCCAGCAGTTGACTTCTCAAATAATGCTACACATTAGCAGAAATGCTACTTCGCTATGTGGTAGGTTACTGCGGATATTATTAAACTCTGTTGTTGACTATTTTTTTCACACGATCTGGAAATGGTTGCTTCGGCATTTTGTGGGTGTGGCACCGAACGGAGATGTTGACATGCAGTTTCAAGCACTCTTCATTCTCCAGCGGGGGACTTTTCAAATGATGCTACTAATTAGCAGTGGGTGCTACTTTTCGGAACAAGGCTTTTGCCCCACACTTGTTCGACATATTCCCGCTCGAAGCCAAACCACCGCCAGACGATGGACCTTGTGCTTTTTTTCTTAGGAATTAATTATCCCTTCTTTTGTTACCAGATCGGCACCTTCTTTCTCTCGTATTACCACTCGCACCACTCCGCTAGCATCACAGCCAACGCTACCCATGCCGCTACCTCTCATGCGAGGGCGTATGACGCGACAGTATGTGACGTATGTAAGAAGGTGCGCTTGCTGTCTGTGAGAAAGAGAGACAGTAAAGAGTGAGAAGAGCCTGTAGTACAGGGGTCGGCAACACCCGGCTCTTTGACCACTCTGATGTGGCTCAGCTGCTAAATTGCCGACCCTAGATTTTAGTGCCTCTCTCAGGAATAATATTCTCCAATTTCCACCTGGACTTCACTACTGAGTGTGTGCAGTGATGGCAATGCCTTTAACTTCCTCTACAACATGTAGTCCCGCCCGCTTTTACATCACGCGAACTGCGTGTCGACTAATCACATTTTATATTCAGCTTGTGTTAACACACGAAAGTGACTGCACCGCATACTTGTTCAAACAGCCATACAGGTTACACTGAGGGTTGTAATACAAACAACTTTAACAGTCTTACTAATATGCGCCACACTGTGAACCCACACCAAACACGAATGACAAACACATTTCAGGAGAACATCGGCCGTGGAACACAACATAATAGAGATGCGCGGTTTGCGGTCTCGTCCGCGGAGTCCGCGGATAAACCGTGGGTTGGGCGGTTGACATGACGAAAAAATAGATTTTAATTAGATTCGGGCGGGTGGCGGTTGAACCATCCGGAAATATTTGATATACATGGTTCTTGGATCGGTATTGTTTGCCATTCAAAGAGCCATTTAAGACCCGTGTCTTAAAGCGAAGACGACAATAGGAGACGCTAATATTCTCTTGAATGACTGCCGGCAGTCACCCAGATACTAAATATTAGGGCGTGCTATGAAGCCATTGGCTTTGTCGCCTTCTACAACATGTACGTTCTGCTAGTCAGTCCAGCATCATGTTGCGTGTGGTTTCCGCGGCAACACGCACACGACTGCAAGGCATACTGGGTGACACAGAGTACACTAATGGTTGTGATATAAACAATTTTAACACTCTTAGTAATATGCGCCACGCTGTGAAGCCACACCAATTAAGAACGACAAACACATTTCGGGAGAACATCCTCACAGTAACACAACTTAAACGCAACACGGTAAGGTGGGCGGAGTTGGGGGCGCGGGGGTGTAAAATGTATTCAGGAATTATCACGGATACAAAGGGTTCTGGGTATTTGTTGTGTTGCGTTTATGTTGTGTTACTGTGAGGATGTTCTCCCGAAATGTGTTTGTCAGTCTTGTATTGTGTGGCTTCACAGCGTGGCGCATATTAGTAAGTGTTAAAGTTGTTTATAACCCAACCATCAGTGTACTCTGTATCACCCAGTATGCCTTTCAATCTTGTACGTGTAATTGCGGAAGCTGCACACAACATGTTGCCGGACCAACAATCGGTTTGTACATGTTGTTGAAGGTGTCTAAGGCAATGGCTTCACAGTACGCCCATATTCTTGTCATCAGGATGAACGCTATTGGATAGTCGCGAGAACGTTAGCGGCTCCAATTGTCTTCATCACTCTGTGAAACAGGTTTAAATAGCTCTGTGAGTGGTAAAAGCAGCCGACCTCTGATGTATTTCAGCGGGCGGGTACGGTTCAGATAAAATGTTGGTTCGGGTGGACGGCGGGTGGGTGGATGACGACTTTGGTGATGCGGTTGCGGATGATATCATTGCCTATCCACGCATCTCTACAACATAAACACCACAGAACAAATACCCAGAATCCCGTGCATCCCTACTCTTCCGGGCTACATTATACACCCCCGCTAGCACTAAACCCCACCTCAACCGACGCACGTAGGGGGTAGGGGAATTTGGTTGTTTTCATTGTTTTCTTTATTTTAAGAAACGGGTCTGTGTTGGCCCTGCGATGAGGTGGCGACTTGTCCAGGGTGTAGCCCGCCTTCCGCCTGATTGTAGCTGAGATAGGCGCCAGCGCCCCCCGTGACCCCAAAAGGGAATAAGCGGTAGGAAAATGGATGGATGGATGGGTTAAAATGGTTCTTTGAGTGGTAAAGGTTGCCGATCCCTGCTGTAGTGTAATGTCCGCAGCTAAAAGCAACTGCGTGAGAACGTATACTCGAATATCACAGTATGGTCATTTCCTATATCGCACTGAGACAACCCCGCGATATATCGAGTATGTCGATATATCGCCCAGCCCTACGCTGATTCATTCATTGCTCCTTTTAAAAGCTTCAGTTTGTACTCGCCGCATCCCTTCCCGCTGTGGTCAGAGGGGCCGAAAGGGGAGAAAGGGGATCTGAGAATTTATTGTGTTTGTTAACAGCTCCAGATGAAAGCCCGGGTGCAATTTGTAGAACAGTTGTAATGCCCTGACAGCTGTTCCGTCAGTCTGCTAATCCTTTTGGCTAATGACCAACCCCCGCACACGCCTCCATCATCCTCCCCTTTACCTGCACCTTTTACTCCCGGGCCTCCGATACCTCGGTGACCCCCCGGCTCGTGTAACCTCCCTCAACAGAGACCCTCATTGTTCCCCCTGCAGCCCGACTCACCCGAAATGCTAATGCCATGTTGTCAGACTGCATGCAAACACAGCGACGTGACATATTGCCATTACGGATTCCGGTAGCGATCACTGCAAAAACTGATATCTAAGGATGATTAAATATCTCAAATAAGGGTGATATATGCTGATTTTCTGCCTGAGAAGATAATTCTTCTCACTAAGCAGATTTTATGTTAGTGTTTTACTTGTTTTAAGGGTTTTGGTCCTAAATGATCTCAGTAAGATATTACAGCTTGTTGCTGAGATTTTATAAATGATAAATGGGTTGTACTTGTATAGCGCTTTTCTACCTTCAAGGTACTCAAAGCGCTTTGACACTACTTCCACATTTACCCATTCACACACACATTCACACACTGATGGAGGGAGCTGCCATGCAAGGCACCAACCAGCACCCATCAGGAGCAAGGGTGAAGTGTCTTGCTCAGGACACAACGGACGTGACGAAGTTGGTTCTAAGTGGGATTTGAACCAGTGACCCTCGGGTTGCGCACGGCCACTCTCCCACTGCGCCACGCCGTCCCTTATGACCTATATCAGTGGTCCCCAACCACCAGGCTAGGGTTAGGGTTAGCCCGATTGGTACCGGGCCGCAGAAGAATTTTGTATTAATTTTTATAAATAAATAAAAAAAAAATATATATATATATATATATATATATATATTTTTTTTTTTTAATTAAATCAACATAAAAAACACAATATACACTTACAATTAGTGCACCAACCACAAAAACCTCCCTTTTTCATGACAAAAACGTCCCTTTTTCATGACAAACAAAAAAAAAAAAATGTTGCGAGTGACGTTTCCCCTGTCATCCTTTTCAAAATGGAGGAGGCTGATTTCAATACCGGTAATTTAAAATCGCATAAAGGGAAGGAAATTAAGAGCTTTTCAGTAGGATTTAAGGTCCAAGCTTACATCACACTCAAATGCCTTTGGTATGGATGAATGGGTAACATAGAAGCTTGACAGGAGAAATTGCCCCCAGGATCTTTGGCATAACTGGTAAGGGACAAGAGGGGAAGAGGTTTTAAATTAATTAGCGCCCCCAGCAATTCTAGGAATTACGGTACCCCTCATTTTTGTATTTTTTATTCTCGTTTTTGAACACTGCAGTGGAGGAATGGAGGGCCGGAAGATATGGAGACAAAATGTGCCGCAAGATATCTCGGGAAGAGTCCGGATAATGATCTACACATGACGTTTATTTTTATTCATCCATTCAACGTGTTTTTGTGTTCTTTGGCCATACTCCTGGTTTGAACCTCCCTGGCCACAAGTCACCAGCTGCCCCCTCCTCCTCCCTCCTCACTGCGAACATGTGTTTGTTTTACTTGGCCACCGACTCCGTGGAAGCCATGCACGGTTTACCTCACGACTGCCCTCGGGCAGACGTGACCTTTCTGCCTTTTAAAAAGCCCACTGCCAAACTCGATTGTGCCCCCCCCCCCCTCCTTCTCCCTTACCACTTACGCCAAGGGTCCTGGGGGCAATTTCTCCTGTCAAGCCTCTATGTTACCCATTCATCCATCTATGGCACCGTACATTCATCACTGTCGCCATCTCATCCATCTTAACGTCGGCAGACACACCGGGAGGGAGGGGTGCATTGTGGCTCCAGCTCCTGGTCCCCCAGAATGTAGCAGGCCCCCATGCACTCAGCCTCAATAAACAAACAGAGCCACTCAAGGATGGCGGGGGCCTCTCAAATGACAAACAGCACTTCACTTTGTAGAAGTAAGGCGGGAAAAAACAGCCGCCCTAAGTTGATTAGATGTGCGGCTTCTTAAAAGGCTTTTTGTTCATGCGGGGGGGGGGGAATGTTCATATCGGGAGTTTTTGCCGTTTTGCAGCTTCACTTAGCTCCTTCCTCACTGCAAAAACTGAAATCTAAGTAAGATTTAATATCTCAAATAAGGATGATATTTGCTTATTTTCTGTCTGATAAGATAATTCTTCTCACAAAGCAGATTTTATGCCAGTGTTTTATTTGTTTAAAGGGGAACATTATCACAATTTCAAAAGGGTTAAAAACAATAAAAATCAGTTCCCAGTGGCTTGTTGTATTTTTTGAATTTTTTTCAAAATTTTACCGGTCCCGGAATATCCCTAAAAATAGCTTTAAAGTGCCTTATTTTAGCTATCTTCGAAACCACTATCCATTTCCCTGTGACGTCATACAGGGCTGCCAATACAAACAACATGGCGGTTACCATAGCAAGATATAGCGACATTAGCTCGGATTCAGACTCGGATTGCAGCGGCTTAAGCGATTCAACAGATTACGCATGTATTGAAACAGATGGTCGGAGTATGGAGGCAGATAGCGAAAACGAAATTGAAGAAGAAATTGAAGCTATTGAGCGAATAGCTATTGACGCTATTCGGCCATAGCGTGTGTGTACCTAATGAAGTGGCCCATAGCATGGCTGCCTTATTAGCATCGCCGGTAAAATGTGCGGACCAAACCATCAGGACTTTCGCATCTTGTGACACTGGAGCAACTTAAATCAGTCGATTGGTAAGTGTTTGTTTCGCATTAAATGTGGGTATCTAGTTTCAAATGTACATACAGCTAGCGTAAATAGCATGTTAGCATCGATTAGCATAGCATGTTAGCATCGATTAGCTGGCAGTCATGCCGTGACCAAATATGTCTGATTAGCACATAAGTCAACAACATCAACAAAACCCACCTTTGTGATTTTGTTGACTTAATCGTTGCAAATGCATCTGCAGGTTATCCGTACATCTCTGTGCCATGTCTGTCTTAGTTAGCATCGCCGGTCAAATGTGAAGACACTCTGGCACATTCAATGGGGGTCTGGCGGCAGATTTATTGCCAGTGGTGCAACTTGAATCCCTCCCTGTTAGTGTTGTTACACCCACGAGGCATGATGTCTCCAAGGTTCCAAAAAATAGTCGAAAAAACGGAAAATAACAGAGCTGAGACCCGGTGTTTGTAATGTGAAAATGAATATGGCGGGTGTGTTACCTCGGTGACGTCACGTTCTGACGTCATCGCTAAAAGGCCGATAAACAGTAAGGCGTTTAATTTGTCAAAATTCACCCATTTAGAGTTCGGAAATCGGTTAAAAAAATAGATGGTCTTTTTTCTGCAACATCAAGGTATATATTGACGCTTGCATAGGTTTGGTGATAATGTTCCCCTTTAAGGGTTTTAGTTTTAAATGATGTCTTTAAGATATTACAGATTGTTGCTGAGATTTTATAAACTATTTTAAGTACCGTATTTTCCGTACTGTAAGTCGCAGTTTTTTCCATAGTTTGGCCGGGGGTGCGACATATACTCCGGAGCAACTTATGTATGAAATTATTAACTCATTTCAGTAAAATATCAAATAATATTATTTATCTCATTCACGTAAGAGACTAGCCGGATATCAGCAATCGTCACACACATGTCAACCAATGAAAATTCGGCGGAGGCGGGTCATGGCAGAAGTGAATTGTGGGGAAAAAAAGATGCTATCTGCTACTACTTCCACCATTTCAACATTGGCGCTAACTCAGTGGTTCTTAACCAGGGTTTGATCGAACTCTGGGGGTTCGGTGAGACGACATCAGGGGTTCGGCGGATGTCAAAACACGCCCGACTCATCTTGTAGATAAAAACTTCTCCCTATCGGCGTATTACGGATACGGCAACTGTAAAAGTCACACTGATTTGCAGGTGTGTCATTTGTTGTGAGTTTATGCACTGTGTCGGTTTTGTTCTTTGAACAAGGTTCATTTTGTGCACCAGTAATAAAACATGGTAACACTTGAGTATAGGGAACATCCATCCATCCATCCATCCATCCATCATCTTCCGCTTATCCGAGGTCGGGTCGCGGGGGCAACAGCCTAAGCAGGGAAACCCAGACTTCCCTCTCCCCAGCCACTTCGTCTAGCTCCTCCTGGGGGATCCCGAGGCGTTCCCAGGCCAGCCGGGAGACATAGTCTTCCCAACGTGTCCTTGGTCTTCCCTCCTACCAGTTGGACGTGCCCTAAACACCTCCCTAGGGAGGCGTTCGGGTGGCATCCTGACCAGATGCCGAACCACCTCATCTGGCTCCTCTCGATGTGGAGGAGCTGCGGCTTTACTTTGAGTTCCTCACGGATGGCAGAGCTTCTCACCCTATCTCTAAGGGAGAGCCCCGCCACACGGCGGAGGAAACTCATTTCGGCCGCTTGTACCCGTGATCTTATCCTTTCGGTCATGACCCAAAGCTCATGACCATAGGTGAGGATGGGAACGGAGATCGACCGGTAAATTGAGAGCTTTGCCTTCCGGCTCAGCTCCTTCTTCACCACAACGGATCGGTACAACGTCCGCATTACTGAAGACGCCGCACCGATCCGCCTGTCGATCTCACGATCCACTCTTCCCTCACTCGTGAACAAGACTCCTAGGTACTTGAACTCCTCCACTTGGGGCAGGGTCTCCTCCCCAACCCGGAGATGGCACTCCACCCTTTTCCGGGCGAGAACCATGGACTCGGGCTTGCAGGTGCTGATTCTCATTCCGGTCGCTTCACACTCGGCTGCGAACCGATCCAGCGAGAGCTGAAGATCCCGGTCAGATGAAGCCATCAGGACCACATCATCTGCAAAAAGCAGAGACCTAATCCTGCGGTCACCAAACCGGAACCCCTCAACGCCTTGACTGCGCCTAGAAATTCTGTCCATAAAAGTTTTGTTCTTTGAACAAGGTTCATTTTGTGCACCAGTAATAAAACATGGTAACACTTGAGTATAGGGAACATATTCACCATTAATTATTGTTGCTTATTAACATGCAAATTAGTAACATATTGGCTCTTAACTAGTCATTATTAAGTACTTATTAATGCCTAATTCGGCATGGCCTCATTATAACCCTAACCCTCTAATCCTAACCCTAACCAAATAACTCAAAATTAAGTATTTGTTCGAGAATATGTTCCCCTAGTGCAGTGGTTCTAAAACGGGCGTACGCGTACCCCTGGGGGTACTTAAAGGTATGCGAAGGGGTACGTGAGATTTTTTTTAAATAGCAACAATTCAAAAACCCTTTATAAATATAAGTAAAATATGAATGTAAGTTCATAAACTGTTCAAAGAAATCAATGCAATATTCAGTGTTGACAGCTAGATTTTTTGTGGACATGTTCCATAAATATTGATGTTAAAGATTTCTTTTTTTGTGAAGAAATGTTTAGAATTAAGTTCATGAATCCAGATGGATCTTTATTACATTCCCCAAAGAGGGCACTTTAAGTTGATGTGAAGTGAATTATATATTTATATAGCGCTTTTCTCTAGTGACTCAATGCGCTTTACATAGTGAAAAAAAATAATAATAATAATAATTAAAAATTCTTCTGCGGCCCGGTACCAATCGGGCCGCGGCCCGGTGGTTGGGGCTCACCATACAACTCCACGCCACTAAGTGTCGCTATGCAGCGCGCCGGCTGAAAGTAAACAACAGCTAGCAAACAACAGCTACAAAGAGTCATTACAACATTAAAAAGCGAGTCCAGGAAAAATACACAGTTCGAGTTTTGCATTTCACTCACGTAAAGAACACATAAACCAATCGCCGTATGATGAAGAATGTTAATGTCAATGAAGAATGTTAGCTGCGCAACTAGCTGCGGCTAAGTAGCCCCCAGCTAGTTCTCCCCTCCCACCTGACGCGGCGATGAATGGCGATGACGGGCAAAGACATTACTTCTTTGGACGCAGAATGGCGGATTTTATCGAAAAACGTCGCCTTGCGTTAACATCTTCTTGCTCGGTGTGAGTAACTCGGCGGGAAAGCGCAGCGCGATTAAGAGATAAATTAGCCTAGCCGCCGCCTGGCTAACCTGGCTTGTACGTGTTAATGTCGACAATAAAAAGCCACAGTGTTAAGAATCCACTAGAAAGAAGACGTAATGGCGATTTGTATTGACCCTGGCCTGCGTGCCGAGTAGGAGAGGCGACACGGAGCCTCAAATCCACGCCGGAGCAACGTTAAATCCACCATTCACCATAAATCCACCATGATGATTACTTCTATGTGTAGACATTTTTATTTATAATTGAATCACTTGTTTATTTTTCAACAAGTTTTTAGTTATTTTTATATCTTTTTTTCCAAATAGTTCAAGAAAGACCACTACAAATGAGCAATATTTTGCACTGTTATACAACTTAATGAATCAGAAACTGATGACATAGTGCTGTATTTTACTTTTTTACCTCTTTTATTCAACCAAAAACGCTTTGCTCTGATTAGGGGGTACTTGAATCAAAAATATGTTCAAAGGGGGTACATCACTGAAAAAAGGTTGCGAACCACTGACCTAGTGTCCAAAAACCTCTTAATTAATTATCAATCAATCAATCAATCAATGTTTATTTATATAGCCCCAAATCACAAATGTCTCAAAGGACTGCACAAATCATTACGACTACAACACCCTCGGAAGAACTCACAGAAAGGCAAGGAAAACTCACACCCAGTGGGCAGGGAGAATTCACATCCAGTGGGACGCCAGTGACAATGCGGACTATGAGAAACCTTGGAGAGGACCTCAGATGTGGGCAACCCCCCCCCCTCTAGGGGACCGAAAGCAATGGATGTCGAGCGGGTCCAACATGATACTGTGAAAGTTCAAGACAGCAGCGAGAGTCCCGTCCACAGGAAACCATCTCAAGCGGAAGTAATTATTTGTTACTTAGAATATGTTCTCCATACTAAGGTGTTACCTAAAACACATAACTTTGTCTTGAATAAAAAAAAAAAAAAACATTTAATTTTTCACTAATAAGGGTTCGGTGAAAGCGCATATGAAACTAATGGGGTTCGGTACCTCCAACATGGTTAAGAACCACTGCGCTAACTTATAAAAAGGGAGAAGGACTGAACAAAAATGGCACCGAAAAGGAAGTCATATATACTGCAGGTTACAAGCTGGAAGTTGGGAGTTATGCAGCAGAAAACAGCAATCGAGCAGCAGAAAGAAAGTTTGGAGTAAGCGAGAAACTTTTAAGGGACTGACGAAAAGCGGCGGCAAATGTTACTGAAATGAAGAAAATAAAAAAGCTAATCGCGGACTAAAAGCTAGGTGGCCTTAGCTCGAGGAACGAATTCACAAATGGGTGCTTGTCAACCGTACAGTTGCGTCTCCACGCCCAGGTAGTTGCCAAGGAGATGACTTTGCAGGAGGACATTCTTGGTGTTACCGCTTCATGCAACGCAATCGACTCTCTATCAGAGCAAGGACAACGATGTCCCAAAAACTGCCCTAAAGTGCGACTTATACTCCAGTGCGACGTATGTTTTTTTCCTTCTTTATTATGCATCTTCGGCCGGTGCGACTTATACTCCGGAGCGACTTATACTCCGAAAAATACGGTAAAACATGCTTGGAAATATTTTTGTGCAAATGTCCACTACACACCCAGCAATGGTGCACAGGAAAGTGGGGAAGAAGAGGGGAAAAGGCGGCCAAAATGCTCAAATGTCCCAATTTTGTCCAAAATACTGTACCTCCAGTCCCACGAGTCCCGCCGCCGGCCGCACAAGTCCCGAGATGCTAAAAAAAATTCCAAAACACATGAGAATGAGAAAAGTCGGCAAAAGTCCCCAAAAATGTTCAACTCACGAACCTGGGTGTGATTTTTAACATTTTACTGATTTTTCTCACTTTCCTCCCCGCCTTCCCGTGGGACTTTGCTGGGCGCGTTTTGGACCATTTGGGCATCCCAGCCGGCGGTGGGACTTGTGGGACTCGAACCTGGGTAGGTATTTCTAAAATTTTTGGGACTTTTGCCGACTTTTCCAACTTTTGTCCACTACACACCCAGCAATGGTGCACAGGAAGGCGGGGAAGAAGAGGGGAAAGGGCGGCCCAAATGGTCAAAAGTCCCAATTGTGTCCAAAATACCTCCCCGGGTTCCAGTCCCACGGGCCCGGCCGCACAAGTCCCAGGATGCTAAAAAATTTCCAAAACTTACCGAGCAAAGTCCCACGGGAAGTGGGGGAGAAGAGTCAGAAAACTCGGCAAAAGTCCCCGAAAATGTGCAAAATACCTCCCCAGGTTCGAGTCCCACAAGTCCCGCCGCCGGCCGCCCAAGTCCTGGGATGCCCAACATGTCCATAACACACCCAGCCGAGTCCCACGGGGAGGGGGGATAAAAGATGGAAAAGTCGGCAAAAGTCCCCAAAATTTTCAAGATGCCTACCCAGGTTTGAGTCCCACACTTGTGGCACCACATGGGGACTCACAAACCCGGGTGTGATTTTGGAACATTTTACCGACTTTTCTCACTTTCCTCCCCGCCTTCCTTTGGGACTTTGCTTGGCGCGTTTTGGACAATTTTGGCAACTTGTGGGACTCGAACCTGGGTAGGTATTTTTAACATTTTTGGGACTTTTGCAGACTTTTCCAACTTTTATCCCCCCTCCCTGTGGGACTCGACTAGGTGTGTTATGGACATTTTGGGCATCCCGGGACTTGCGTGGCCATACATAAGATTTTATGTTAGAGTGTTTTACTTGTTTTAAGTGTTTTGGTCCTAAATGATCTCAGTAAGATATTAAAGCTTGTTGCTGAGATTTGATGACCTATATTGAGTGAAACATGCTTAAAAGTATTTTTGTGCAAATGTCCACTACACACCCAGCAATGGTGCACAGGAAGGCGGGGAAGAAGAGGGGAGAAGGCGGCCCAAACGGTCAAAAGTCCCAATTGTGTCCAAAATACCTCCCCGGTTCCAGTCCCACGAGTCCCGCCGCCGGCCGCACAAGTCCCGGGATGCTAAAAAATTTCCAAAACGCACCGGGCAAAGTCCCATGGGAAGTGGGGGAGAAGAATGAGAAAAGTCGGCAAAAGTCCCCCAAAAATTTTCAAAATACCTACCAAGGTTCGAGTCCCACAAGTCCCGCCGCCGGCCGCGCAAGTCCTGGGATGCCCAACATGTCCATAACACACCCAGCCGAGTCCCACGAGGATGGGGGATAAAAGTTGGAAAAGTCGGCAAAAGTCCCCAAAATTTTCAAAGTGCCTACCCAGGTTCGAATCCCACATGGAGTGCCACAAGTCTTAAGACTTGTGGCACTCGAACCTGGGTGTGATTTTTGAACATTTTACCGACTTTTCTCACTTTTCTCCCCGCCTTCCCGTGGGACTTTGCTGGGCGCGTTTTAAACAAATTGGGCATCCCGGCCGGCGGCGGGACTTGTGGGACTCGAACCTGGGTAGGTATTTTTAAAATTTTTGGGACTTTTGCCGACTTTTCCAACTTTTATCCCCCCTTCCCGTGGGACTCGGCTGGGTGTGTTATGGCCATACATAAGATTTTATGTTAGAGTGTTTTACTTCTTTTAAGGGTTTTGGTCCTAAATGATCTCAGTAAGTTATTACAGCTTGTTGCTGAGATTTGATGACCTATATTGAGTGAAACATGCTTAAAAGTATTTTTGTGCAAATGTCCACTACACACCCAGCAATGGTGCACAGGAAGGCGGGGAAGAAGAGGGGAAAAGGCGGCCCAAATGGTCAAAAGTCCCAATTGTGTCCAAAATACCTCCCCGGGTTACAGTCCCACGAGTCCCGCCGCCGGCCGCACAAGTCCCGGGATGCTAAAAAATTTCCAAAACGCACAGAGCAAAGTCCCATGGGAAGTGGGGGAGAAGAATGAGAAAAGTCGGCAAAAGTCCCCAAAATGTTCAAAATACCTACCAAGATTCGAGTCCCACAAGTCCCGCCGCCGGCCGCGCAAGTCCTGGGATGCCCAACATGTCCATAACACACCCAGCCGAGTCCCACGGGGAGGGGAGATAAAAGTTGGAAAAGTCGGCAAAAGTCCCCAAAATTTTCAAAGTGCCTACCCAGGTTCGAATCCCACATGGAGTGCCACAAGTCATAAGACTTGTGGCACTCGAACCTGGGTGTGATTTTTGAACATTTTACCGACTTTTCTCACTTTTCTCCCCGCCTTCCTGTGGGACTTTGCTGGGCGCGTTTTAAACAAATTGGGCATCCCGGCCGGCGGCGGGACTTGTGGGACTCGAACCTGGGTAGGTATTTTTAACATTTTTGGGACTTTTGCCGACTTTTCCAACTTTTATCCCCCCTTCCCGTGGGACTCGGCTGGGTGTGTTATGGCCATACATAAGATTTTATGTTAGAGTTATTACTTCTTTTAAGGGTTTTGGTCCTAAATGATCTCAGTAAGTTATTACAGCTTGTTGCTGAGATTTGATGACCTATATTGAGTGAAACATGCTTAAAAGTATTTTTGTGCAAATGTCCACTACACACCCAGCAATGGTGCACAGGAAGGCGGGGAAGAAGAGGGGACAAGGCGGCCCAAATGGTCAAAAGTCCCAATTGTGTCCAAAATACCTCCCCGGGTTACAGTCCCACGAGTCCCGCCGCCGGCCGCACAAGTCCCGGGATGCTAAAAAATTTCCAAAACTTACCGAGCAAAGTCCCACGGGAAGTAGGGGAGAAGAGTGAGAAAAGTCTGCAAAAGTCCCCAAAATGTTCAAAATACCTACCAAGATTCGAGTCCCACAAGTCCCTCCGCCGGCCGCCCAAGTCCTGGGATGCCCAACATGTCCATAACACACCCAGCCAAGTCCCACGAGGATGGGGGATAAAAGTTGGAAAAGTCGGCAAAAGTCCCCAAAATTTTCAAAGTGCCTACCCAGGTTCGAATCCCACATGGCCCAAATGGTCAAAAGTCCCAATTGTGTCCAAAATACCTCCCCGGGTTACAGTCCCACGAGTCCCGCCGCCGGCCGCACAAGTCCCGAGATGCTAAAAAATTTCCAAAACTTACCGAGCAAAGTCCCACGGGAAGTAGGGGAGAAGAGTGAGAAAAGTATGCAAAAGTCCCCAAAATGTTCAAAATACCTACCAAGATTCGAGTCCCACAAGTCCCGCCGCCGGCCGCGCAAGTCCTGGGATGCCCAACATGTCCATAACACACCCAGCCGAGTCCCACGGGGAGGGGAGATAAAAGTTGGAAAAGTCGGCAAAAGTCAAAAATGTTTTCGAAATACCTACCCATGTTTGAGTCCCACATTTTACCGACTTTTCTCACTTTCCTCCCCGCCTTCCTTTGGGACTTTGCTTGGCGCGTTTTGGACAATTTGGGCAACTTGTGGGACTCGAACCTGGGTAGGTATTTTTAACATTTTTGGGACTTTTGCCGACTTTTCCAACTTTTATCCCCCTTCCCCGTGGGACTCGGCTGGGTGTGTTATGGACATTTTGGGCATCCCGGGACTTGCGTGGCCTTACACAAGATTTTATGTTCAAATGTTTTACTTGTTTTAAGTGTTTTAGTCCTAAATGATCTCAGTAAGATATTTCAGCTTGTTGCTGAGATTTGATGACCTATATTGAGTGAAACATGCTTGAAACTAGAATATCAACTGTTGCAAAGTTGGTCATCAACACTCACAAGTATAAAACTACTTTTTTAACCTTCCTCTTGTGTTAGCTTTCTGTTACCATCTCTTATGTTAACGGGTCGGTTTTGACCCATGTCTTAAATCAGCTGTAAAATACATTAAAAACAATTATCTATCATCCAATTTGTTTCTCATCTCTTGGTTACCTCGTTAGGCTTCCTTATCCTTGAAAATATTGGTTTTAATATTTTTGGTTTGGGCCGTTGGGCCTTTTTTTGTCAGTATACCCCTCGATTTCAATTGTTAAAAATGGTAAAACGAACCTCAAAAGAATCATATAAATTAAAAAAAGGTTGTTGTGTTACCTTACTATTACTAAGGGGTATTAGAACACATCTCTTAAATAAATGTGTTTTATTTATTTTTTCATTTTAAGAATTTTAACTATAGTAACATCTATGGTGTTACGGGTCAATTTTGACCCATATATATTTACTTCAAGAAAAAGGCTAAAACGTATTTTTTTCAGCAACAGAAATCCAACATCAAACAAACAACAACCAATCAAGCAAACGAAACCAAGAGAAATAGATTACTAGTTCCAAAACTAATAAAAAAACAAAATCAGAGTGGCAAAAAGTGACACTTTTAGTGTCCGTCTTTTGTTTGTTTTTGTACAGGATAACAAGGTAAAATGAGAATCCACTAAAGCTCACATGATTGGGAGAGGAGCTGGCTGTCAGTGTGTTCAGTTTTGGCTCTTATCATTGCTTTATCATCTTATTTTTAGAACTGGGTCGAAACCGACCCTAACAACACCAAGGGCATAATTTCTACCAGAGCATTTTATAATTTAGTGAAAAAAAATAAAATGTTTTATTTTGTTGACAAAGAGGTTCCTGACAAAGTCAAAAAGCTTTGATGCAAAAAAATAAATGTAGGTGGTGTTTTTATGCATTTAAAAACTAAAACGGGTCGGTTTAAGACGAAGGTTAAAGTAATCATTTCTTATTTCAAGCATGAAAGAAAAAATCATGACTTTGACACAATTGTGTCTCATAATTAAAACAGATGACAGCCAAATGGACTTTGAAGTTTTACTTTCAATGAAACAATAGAAAATAGGTACTCGTATAATAATACACTTGTTATTAGTGAAAATATACTTATTTTAAGGTATTTTGGGTTCATTGAGGTGAGCTAATTTTACTTGTTTTGGAAAGTCTTGACAAGCCAAATTTTCTTGTTCTAATGGCAGATAATTTTGCTTACTTCAAATAAAATACCCCTTATTTTTGTATTCTTTTTCTTGTTTTTGAACACTGACTTTTTGCAGTGCTTTCTTGGCCACGCCGGCTGTGTTTTCATGCTTTCACGAAATGAGTGCCTTAGGAAGGAAGCGCCGCGTCGGCCTCACGCTTCCTGCTTCCTGCCGTGTCTCTAAACAATCCACCTTCGGAGTGTGGAATCAGGACATTTCCTTGCAATGTTGTCGAAGAATCCTCTCGTTAAATACCTCAATTGTCGAGTCCGAAGGCAGGATAAGGAAACTGACCCAAAGAAAAGAAAAAATCAGTAAGGCAGAAAAGGACTGTCTTTTTCATCAGTTTGGCTATTCAACCGGTGCACTGCAAAAAGTGTTCGAAAACCAGACAAAAAATATACAAAAATGAGTGGTATTTTATTTGAACCAAGCAAAATTATCTGCCAATAGAACCAAAAAATTTGGCTTGTCAAGCCTTTCCAAAACAAGTAAAATTAGCTAACTTCAATGAACCCAAAAATAGACACATGTCTAAGCTTTATGTACATTTTGCATCATTATGCCTCATTTAATTTCCTATGTCCTCCGTCTATTTCATTTATATTTGCATTTCTCGTGACATACTATCTGTATGTAATATTGCCTGCATGTCTGATAGTTGTTTGTGAGCCATGTTGTTCCAGACCACAGCAAACATCACCCAGCTTGCATAGATTGTAATAAATCCATTTAAAAGAAGACGGCCCACCATCTTCTTTAACTTGGACATTTGGCCATTTTAAGCCAGTAATATCTAAACATGATCTCATCCTTAGTTACAATCGGGCGGAAGGCGGCGTACACCCTGGACAAGTCGCTACCTCATAGGGAATAAGCGGTAGTAAATGGATGGATGGATATTTCATCCTCTAAGAAGCCTCTGTTTTACTAATGTTTTCCAGTTTTGTAAAAATGGGTAGAATAAATATTATATTTCAACTTTTCTGTCAACGAAGATTTGTGTCAGCCTGCGACAGTCAATAGGTTGGGAGTTCAAACCCCGACCGAGTCATACCAAAGACTATAAAAACAAATAGGACCCTGCTTGGCACTCAGCATCAAGGGTTGGAATTGGGGGTTGAATCACCATAAATCAGGGGTGCCCATTACGTCGATCGCGAGCTACCAGTCGACCGCGGGGGGTGTGTCAGTCGATCTCCAGCCAGGCTTTTAAAAAAAAATAGACCTAAAAATGAGTGATCATCAATCTTCACCAAGACGTCACTTAAATGACATTCACGGTACCGGAGGGTCTTGTGAGATGACGCTGGCTGCTGCAAGATCATTATTATGAAAATATGACCGAGAGGAAGGCGAGAAACACTTTTTATTTCAACAGACTCTCGCGCCGTACTTTCCGTCAAAACTCTAAAGGCTGACTGCACATTTCCTATCTTCACAATAAAAGCCCTGCTTCATGCTGCCTGCGCTAACTAAATACAGAGTCTCGGAAAACTGGCGTGCACAAGCGATCCCTCAGAAAGCGTGATGTGCACGCCAGCTTTCTGAGACTCTTATTTATTTAGCGCAGGCAGCATGAAGCAGGGCTTTTATTGTGAAGATAGGAAATGTGCAGTCGGCCTTTAGAGTTTTGACGGGAGGGACGGCGCGAAAGTCTGTTGAAATAAAAAGTTTTTCTCGCCTTCCTCTCTGTCATTTTTTCATAATAATGAACTGGCAGCAGCCAGCGTCATCTCACAAGACCCTCGGGTGCCGTGAATGTCAATCAAGCAAGCTACGGAATTTGCCGCCAATGTTTTTCTTGTAAAGTGTATGGAAGCTGGATGAATTAGATGCCAAAAACCAACCACTTTCATGTGGTATTGTACAGAAAGGACAACTTTTTTTCTCCTCCATTTGAAAATGTGGGCGTTCTCATCATTACTGTCTGATTCCAATCAATGCAAGTCATCAGAATCAGGTAATACACCAACTTATATTCTTGTCTTTGTGAAAGAAAGACATCTATATGTGTTACACATGCTTGTATTATCATTAAACACATTTAACTTGTTTACAAAAATGTCTCTTTCATAAATAAATAAATATAAATGATATATATAAATGAGGTAGATCCCCTCGAGTTGGTCAATTGAAAAGTAGCTCGCCTGCAGAAAAAGTGTGGACACCCCTGCCATAAATGATTCCCGGGCGCGGCACCGCTGCTGCCCACTGCTCCCCTCACCTCCCAGGGGGTGAACAAGGGGATGGGTCAAATGCAGAGGACAAATTTTACCACACCTAGTGTGTGTGTGTGTGTGACAATCATTGGTACTTTAACTTTTGACAGTCATTTTGATAGTAGGCTAACATAGCTATTAGGGCTGTGAATCTTTGGGTGTCCCACGATTCGATTCATTATCGATTCATGGGGTCACGATTCGATAATATATCGTTTTTTTTCGATTCAACGCGATTCTCGATTGAAAAACAATATTTTTCCGATTCAAAACGATTCTGTATTCATTCAATACATAGGATTCAAGCAGGATCTACCCCAGTCTGCTGACTTGTAAGCAGAGTAATAGATTTTTGGAAAAAAAGATTTTATAATTGTAAAGGACAATGTTTTATCAACTGATTGCAATAATGTACATTTGTTTTAACTGTTAAAGGAACCAAAAATATGACTTATTTTATCTTTGTGAAAACATTGAACACAGTGTGTTGTCAAGATTATGAGATGCGATGCAAGTGTAAGCCACTGTGACACTATTGTTCTTTTTTGTAATTTTCATAAATGTCTAATGATAATGTCAATGACGGATTTTGAATCACTGCTATGCTGAAATTATAACTAATATTGATACTGTTGTTGATAATATTCATTTTTGTTTCACTACTTTTGGTTTGTTCTGTGTCGTGTTTGTGTCTTCTCTCAATTGCTCTGTTTATTGCAGTTCTGAGTGTTGCTGGGTCAGGTTTGGTTTTGGAATTGGATTGCATTGTTATGGTATTGCTGTGTAGTGGTTTGTTGGATTGATTAAAAAATAAATCGCTTTTTTTAAACATGAGAATCGATTCTGAATGGCGCAACGTATTCGAATCGATTTTGTCCCACACCCCTAAAAGCTAATTGCCTTCATTGCAACACTTATACACGGTTTTTCATTTTTTGCAGCGCCAGTAAAGCATTTAAGTCTCACCTTAAAACTCATTTGTATACTCTAGCCTTTAAATAGACTCCCTTTTTAGACCAGTTGATCTTCCGTTTCTTTTCTTTTTCTCTTATGTCCCACTCTCCGGTCCGATCCGGTGGCCATGGATGACGTACTGGCTGTCCAGAGTCAGGACCCAGGATGGACCGCTCGTCCAGAGTCGGGACCCAGGATGGACCGCTTGCCTGTGTATCGGCTTGGGACATCCCTGCGCTGCTGATCCGCCTCCGCTTGGGATGGTTTCCTGCTGGCTCCGCTGTGAATGGGACTCTCGCTGCTGTGTTGGATCCGCTTTGGACTGGACTCTCGCGGCTGTGTTGGATCCATTATGGATAGAACTTTCACAGTATCATGTTAGACGATGTGGTCCTGATGGCTTCATCTGGCCGGGATCTTCAGCTCTCACTGGATCGGTTCGCAGCCGAGTGTGAAGCGGCCGGAATGAGAATCAGTACCTCCAAATCCGAGTCCATGGTTCTCTCCCGGAAAAGGGTGGAGTGCCATCTCCGGGTTGGGGAGGAGACCCTGCCCCAAGTGGAGGAGTTCAAGTACCTAGGAGTCTTGTTCACGAGTGAGGGAAGAGTGGATCGTGAGATCGACAGGCGGATCGGTGCGGCGTCTTCAGTAATGCGGACGTTGTACCGATCTGTTGTGGTGAAGAAGGAGCTGAGCCGGAAGGCAAAGCTCTCAATTTACCGGTCGATCTACGTTCCCATCCTCACCTATGGTCATGAGCTTTGGGTCATGACCGAAAGGATAAGATCACGGGTACAAGCGGCCGAAATGAGTTTCCTCCGCCGTGTGGCGGGGCTCTCCCTTAGAGATAGGGTGAGAAGCTCTGCCATCCGGGAGGAACTCAAAGTAAAGCCGCTGCTCCTCCACATCGAGAGGAGCCAGATGAGGTGGTTCGGGCATCTGGTCAGGATGCCACCCGAACGCCTCCCGAGGGAGGTGTTTAGGGCACGTCCAACCGGTAGGAGGCCACGGGGAAGACCCAGGACACGTTGGGAAGACTATGTCTCCCGGCTGGCCTGGGAACGCCTCGGGATCCCCCGGGAAGAGCTAGACGAAGTGGCTGGGGAGAGGGAAGTCTGGGCTTCCCTGCTTAGGCTGCTGCCCCCGCGACCCGACCTCGGATAAGCGGAAGAAGATGGATGGATGGATGTTAGACCCGCTCGACATCCATTGCTTTCCTCCTCTCCAAGGTTCTCATAGTCATCATTGTCACCGACGTCCCACTGGGTGTGAGTTTTCCTTGCCCTTATGTGGTTTGTGTTGTGGTTTGTGCAGCCCTTTGAGACACTAGTGATTTAGGGCTATATAAGTAAACATTGATAGATTGATTTTTTTTTTTTTGTATTTATGGTCCAATATGGCTCTTTCAACATTTTGGGTTGCCAACCCCTGATCTATATGGATCGAGTTCAACTTGCTGTACTTTGATAGCAGTGGATTCTTCTTCTTCTTTTTCTTTTTTTTTTTGGGGATTCTTCTACTGAAATACACTTTGGGTCCGTTTGTATTATTGCTGCGCGTTGGATCAGTGCTGGTTGTTTTGGTATGGACCTCCTGTTGGGTGGCGTTGACTGGAATGCACAGTGGTCCAGCATGCGGAGTGGCGGTAAGGTGGCCATCTCCAGGATTGCATTGCAGTCGGTCCTGGAGTGCCACGGGGAGGCCAGACTGCCTCTTTTCACTTGCCATGTGGCATTTGGGCTACTCCCTACTTGAAAGGCTTTGTGTGTGTGTGTGTTTTTTCTCTTAGCACTTGAATGGCGTGGCATTCTCCTCGCCTGCTGCTCAGCGGTCAATAGCAATGTTAATGGGTTAGCTGGGAGCCCCCTTTTTTTTTTTTTTTTTTTTTAGGAGAGGGGAGGAAGGAATTTGGGGATTACGAGTGAGGAGAGGTAGGGTTATGAATGTGGGTTCCAGGCGGCAGCTGTTTACCCTTCTCAGACTCGGGTCTTTTCTGTTCAGTCCTCTGTCGGATCGGGTCTCCTGAACTTTCCGCCCTTCGCCATGCCAGCCCTCCAGTTAATAAGTAGCGATGGCTCTTATGAAGAAACAGCTGGCTGAGACAGAGAGAGAGGAGCTTCTGTCTTAACGGCAGGCTTGAGTGACGAGCGAGCTCCCGCGCATTCTTTTTCATGCAAACGACTTCTCTTCCCGCCATTGTCGCGCCGCACTTAAGTTAATGTACACGCCTCTTCACAGCGGGCCGCTCTGCTATCCGTCAAGTCGAAGAGCAGCTCACGGTCGGCAGAGTAAATCCCCCTGATAGGACTTAAATGGAGCAGAAGCAGAGGCAACGCTCATGTTTGGCGCTTGTGTGGTCATTTGTGGCGACGCCGCTGACGGCAACACACCACAGACACAAACCCCGTTTCCATATGAGGTGGGAAATTGTGTTAGATGTAAATATAAACGGAATACAATGATTTGCAAATCATTTTCAACCCATATTCAGTTGAATATGCTAATAACTAACTTAGAATTTCCTGGCTGCAACATGTGCTAAAGTAGTTGGGAAAGGGCATGTTCACCACTGTGTTACATCACCTTTACTTTTAACAACACTCAATAAACGTTTGTGAACTGAGGAAACTAATTGTTGACGCTTTGAAAGTGGAATTCTTTCCCATTCTTGTTTTATGTAGAGCTTCAGTCGTTCAACAGTCCGCTGTCGTATTTTACGCTTCATAATGCGCCACACATTTTCGATGGGAGACAGGTCCGGACTGCAGGCGGGCCAGGAAAGTACCCACACTCTTTTTTTACGAAGCCACGCTGTTGTAACAATTGCTGAATGTGGCTTGGCATTGTCTTGCTGAAATAAGCAG
Organism: Nerophis ophidion; assembly: GCF_033978795.1. NCBI lineage: Eukaryota > Metazoa > Chordata > Actinopteri > Syngnathiformes > Syngnathidae > Nerophis > Nerophis ophidion. Next base: position 71,224,739 of record NC_084616.1, on the reverse strand, counting down.
GGGGGGCCATGAAAAAGACGGCGCTTAGATGGCAGCATATGTTGTTCCAAAACCTGTATGTACCTTTCAGCCTTAATGGTGCCTTCACAGATGTGTAAGTTACCCATGCCTTGGGCACTAGTGCACCCCCATACCATCACAGATGATAAATGGGTTGTACTTGTATAGCGCTTTCCTACCTTCAAGGTACTCAAAGCGCTTTGACACTACTTCCACATTTACCCATTCACACACTGATGGAGGGAGCTGCCATGCAAGGCGCCTACCAGCACCCATCAGGAGCAAGGGTGAAGTGTCTTGCTCAGGACACAACGGACGTGACGAGGTGCTGGCTTTTGAACTTTGCGACAATAACAGTCTGGATGGTTCGCTTCCCCTTTGGTCCAGATGACATGATGTCGAATATTTTCCAAAACAATTTGAAATGTGGACTCGTCAGACCATAGAACAGTTTTCTACTTTGCATCAGTCCATCTTAGATGATCTCGGGCCCAGAGAAGCCGGCGCCGTTTCTGGATGTTGTTGATAAATGGCTTTCGCTTTGCATAGTAGAGCTTTAACTTGCACTTACAGATGATGTCCCGACTGTATTTAGTGACAGTGGTTTTCTGAAGTGTTCCTGAGCCCATGTGGTGATATCCTTTTGTGATTGATGTTGGTTTTTGATACAGTGCCATCTGAGGGATCGAAGGTCACGGTCATTCAATGTTGGTTTCCGGCCATGCTGCTTACGTGGAGTGATTTCTCCAGATTCTCTGAACCTTTTGATGATATTATGGACCGCAGATGTTGAAATCCCTCAATTTCTTGCAATTGCACTTTGAGAAACGTTGTTCTTAAACTGTTTGACTGTGGACAAAGGGGTGTACCTCGCCCCATCCTTTCTTGTGAAAGACTGAGCATTTTTTGGGAAGCTGTTTTTATACCCAATCATGGCATCCACCTGTTCCCAATTAGCCTGCATACCTGTGGGATGTTCCAAATAAGTGTTTGATGAGCATTCCTCAACTTTATCAGTATTTATTGCCACCTTTCCCAACTTCTTTGTCACGTGTTGCTGGCATCCAATTCTAAAGTTAATGTCGGCATATTTCACAGTCTTATACTGTCCGTCTGGAGCTATTTAAACAGTGCGAGAGAAAGCGTGTTAAATGCATGCATGTATAAATCCAGCAGAATGGACTTCAGCAGGTGTTAGGCAGCAGACATAATCCCCCCTCTGATGTTAGATTTAGCACATGTGTCCATGGCTGGGCTTTCTTGGACATACACTATATTGCCAGAAGTATTTGGCCACCTGCCTTGACTCGCATATGAACTTGAAGTGCCATAGGGTTCAATATGATGTTGGTCCACCTTTTGCAGCTATTTCAGCTTCAACTCTTCTAGGAAGGCTGTCCACAAGGTTGTGAAGTGTGTTTGTAGGAATTTTCGACCATTCTTCCAAAGGAGTATTGGTGTGGTCACACACTGATGTTGGTCGGGAAAGCCTGGCTCTCCGTCTCTGTTCTAATTATTCCCAAAGGTGTTCTATTGGGTTCAGGTCAGGACTCTGTGCAGGCCAGTCAAGTTCATCCACACCAGACTCTGTCATCCTTGTCTTTATGGGCCTTCCTTTGTGCATTGGTGCACAGTCACATTGGAAGAGGAAGGGGTCCGCTTCAAACTGTTCGCACATGGTTGAGAGCATGGAATTTTCCAAAATGTTTCGGTATCCTGGAGCATTCAAAGTTCCTTTCAATGGAACTAAGGGCCCAACCCCAACTCATAATTGTTATGATCCGATGCCCGGATCATTCCATATTTTTGTTTTTGTTCCATTTTGGTATCACACTCTGTTGTTTGACGTTCTTAGCTCCTGTTTTGTTCTGTCACCATAGTAGCTTATTGGTTATAAATAAATAAATAAATGGGTAGTACTTGTATAGCGCGTTTCTACTTTCAAGGTACTCAAAGCGCTTTGACACTACTTCCACATTCACCCATTCACCTGTCCCTTGCTTTCCACGCACACCTGTTACTGCCTTATTTAAGCCTGCCCCTTTTGGTTCTTCTGCCTCGGTTCCTAATTTGCTTACACGCAACAAGTGACGACTGCTATTTCTTTATATCTACTCGCTAGCTTTCGCGCTCTTATATTTGTTTACCCCTAGCTCTCATGCTAGTTGTTTTTGTTTTCCCTTTTTGTGCCTTAGTGCCAAGTGTAGTGTTTCTGTCCGTTTCCTTAGCTCCCATGCTAGCGCCATTTGTTTGCCTTATTTGTTCTAGCCAGTTTTATTAGTTAAATAAATCTTTAATTTCTTACCTTATGCTGTGTTCTTGCCCGACGCATCCACGGAGGAACAAATCCAGCATCGCCATGCCCACCAAGTCTCACAATAATTCCTCCTCCACCAAATTTCACACTCGGCACAATGCAGTCCGAAATGTACCGTTCTCCTGGCAACCTCCAAAACCCAGACTCGTCCATCAGAAATTTCACGATTGGCTTTATTGCACAGGTGGTATCCCATGACAGTTCCACGCTGGAAATCACCGAGCTCCTGAGAGCGGCAGATTCTTTCACAAATGTTTGTAGAAACCGAGTCCATGCCTAAGTGATTAGGACACCTGATTCTGATCATTTGGACGGGTGGCCAAAAACTTTTGGCAATATAGCGCTATATTGCCAGAAGTATTTGGCCACCTGCCTTGACTCGCGTAGGAACTTGAAGTGCCATTTCAATATAATAATAATAATAATAATAATAATAAATGATAAATGGGTTGTACTTGTATAGCGCTTTTCTACCTTCAAGGTACTCAAAGCGCTTTGACACTACTTCCACATTTACCCATTCACACACACATTCACACACTGATGGAGGGAGCTGCCATGCAAGGCGCCAACCAGCACCCATCAGGAGCAAGGGTGAAGTGTCTTGCTCAGGACACAACGGACGTGACGAGGTTGGTACTAGGTGGGGATTGAACCAGGGACACTCGGGTTGCGCACGGCCACTCTCCCACTGCGCCACGCCGTCCCTAATAGATTTTATTTGTAAAAAAAAAAAAAAAAAAGCACTTTACATTGAGCAAACAACCTCAACGTGCCATAGTGTAAAAAAAATAGTAATATTAAGTAATGTAAGGGACGGCGTGGCGCAGGTTCAAATCCCACCTAGAACCAACCTCGTCACGTCCGTTGTGTCCTGAGCAAGACACTTCACCCTTGCTCCTGATGGGTGCTGGTTGGCGCCTTGCATGGCAGCTCCTTCAAACAGTGTGTGAATGTGTGTGTGAATGGGAAAATGTGGAAGTAGTGTCAAAGCGCTTTGAGTACCTTGAAGGTAGAAAGGCGCTATACAAGTACAACCCATTTATCATTTATCATTTATAAAAAGATAATAAAAAATGAATAAAATATAAAACTAGAAACAGCTCAATAGCTAAAACCAGCATGCATGTCTATTAAAAGGCTTTTTTAAAAAGATGGGTTTTTAAGCCTTTTTTTAAAAGCATCCACCGTCTGAGGTGCCCTCAGGTGGTCAGGGAGAGCGTTCCACAGACTGGGAGCAGCGATGCAGAAAGCTCGGTCTCCCATAGTTCGTAGCTTTGTCCGTGGAGGTTGGAGGAGGTTAGCCTGTGTGGAGCGGAGGTGTCGTGTGGAGGATTTGGGGGTTGAGCAGGGGGGCATTTCCATGGAGGCACCGGTGAGTTAGTGGGGGGATTTTGAATTCAATTCTGAGTGGAACAGGAAGCCAGTGAAGGGATTTTCACACTTGGCACAATGCAGCCCGAAATGTACCGTTCTCCTGGCAACCTCCAAACCCAGTTTTTTAGGAGCGAGGAAATTTCAAGACTGGATTTTGTTGCACAGGTGGCATCCTATGACAGTTCCATGCTGGAAATCACTGAGAGCGACCCATTCTTTCACAAATGTTTGTAGAAACCGAGTCCAAGCCTAAGTGCTTGGTTGTGATTTATTTATTTAATTTACTGACTTAATTTACTGACTCGGCTTCACGGTGGCAGAGGGGTTAGTGCGTCTGCCTCACAATACGAAGGTCCTGCAGTCCTGGGTTCAATTCCAGGCTGAGGATCTTTCTGTGTGGAGTTTGCATGTTCTCCCCGTGAGTGCGTGGGTTCCCTCCGGGTACTCCGGCTTCCTCCCACTTCCAAAGACATGCACCTGGGGATAGGTTGATTGGCAACACTAAATTGGCCCTAGTGTGTGAATGTGAGTGTGAATGTTGTCTGTCTATCTGTGTTGGCCCTGTGATGAGGTGGCGACTTGTCCAGGGTGTACCCTGCCTTCCGCCCGATTGTAGCTGAGATAGGCGCCAGCGCCCCCCGCGACCCCAAAAGGGAATAAGCGGTAGAAAATGGATGGATGGATGGAATTTACTGACTCTGATTATTTGGATGGGTGGCCAAATCCATCCCATCCATCCATTTCCTACCGCTTATTCCCTTTCGGGGTCGCGGGGGGCGCTGGCGCCTATCTCAGCTACAATCGGGCGGAAGGCGGGGTACACCCTGGACAAGTTGCCACCTCATCGCAGGGCCAACACAGATAGACAGACAACATTCACACACTAGGGCCAATTTAGTGTTGCCAATCAACCTATCCCCAGGTGCATGTCTTTGGAAGTGGGAGGAAGCCGGAGTACCCGGAGGGAACCCACGCACTCACGGGGAGAACATGCAAACTCCACACAGAAAGATCCCAAGCCTGGATTTGAACCCAGGACTGCAGGACCTTCGTATTGTGAGGCAGACGCACTAACCCCTCTTCCACCGTGAAGCCAAATACTTTTGGCAATATAGTTAGTGAATTAGTGAATTATATTTATATAGCGCTTTTCTCTAGTGACTCAAAGCGCTTTACATAGAGAAACCCAATATCTAAGTTACATTTAAACCAGTGCGGGTGGCACTGGGAGCAGGTGGGTAAAGTGCCTTGCCCAAGGACACAACGGCAGTGACTAGGATGGCGTAAGCGGGAATCGAACCTGCAACCCTCAAGTTGCTGGCACGGCCGCTCTACCAACCGAGCTATATAGTGTATTCAAACAGTGGGAGAGAAAAGCATGCATGTATAAATGCAGCAGAATGGACTTCAGCAGGTGTTAGGCAGCAGACATAATCCCCCCTCTGATGTTGGATTCAGCACATGTGTCCATGGCTGGGCTATGCATACATGGACTTGGACATGTGTGTTTGTGTCAACGTGCCATGGTGTGAGGCCACGAGCAGCAGACGCCGCCGCCGCCGTCAGGTCGGAATTCTCCCCGGCGCAGCGCCCTCTCGTTTTCGCCCTCTCGTTTTCGCCCTCTTTTATGGCGTGCTCTCTGGGCAATTTCACAGCGTATTAAGTTCATATTTCAGCATGGCGGCGCTACCTGCATGTCTGTCCACCACCCAGCTGGACGTGTGAAATCAAGTGTCACCTTATCTCGGCGATACGGTTTCAAAAGCGTGCACGCGGTGCGAGAGGAGGGAGAATTGTGCTAGAACGTCGAGCGGCCTTCATTCGCCGCTCTTTTACTTGTATTGTTTGTTGTTGTTTTTTCCATCCATCCCAAAAAATATTGAGTAGCGACATGAAAAAAACAGCCCCAAAGCATGATGTTTCCAGCCCCATGCTTCACAGTAGTTATGCTGTTCTTGGGATGCAACTCAATATTTTTCTTCCTCCAAACACGACGAGTTGAGTTTTCAAAAAGTTCTATTTTGCTTTCATCTGACCACATGAAATCCTCCGAATCCTCTTCTGTATCATCCATGTATCCATTTTGGTATAAACTCAACTCGTCGTGTTTGGAGGAAGAAGAATACTGAATTGCATCCCAAGAACACCATACCCACTGTGAAGCATGGGGGTTGAAACATCATGCTTTGGGGCTGTTTTTCTGCTAAGGGGACAGGACGATTGATCCGTGTTAAGGAAAGAATGAATGGGGCCATGTATCGTGAGATTTTGAGCCAAAACCTCCTTCCATCAGTGAGAGCTTTGAATGGTAGACCAAATACTTATTTTCCACCATAATTTACAAATATTTTTTTTAAATTCCTGGATTTTCTTTCCACATTCTGTCTCTCACAGTTGAAGTGTACCTATGATGAAAATTACAGACCTCTGTCATCATTTGAAGTGGGAGAACTTGCACAATCGGTGGCAGACTTAATATTTTTTTGCCCCACTGTATATCGGTATGGGTTGATATCGGAATCGGTAATTAAGATTTGGACATCCATCCATCCATCCATTTCCTACCGCTTATTCCCTTTCGGGGTCGCGGGGGGCGCTGGCACCTATCTCAGCTACAATCGGGCGGAAGGCGGGGTACACCCTGGACAAGTCGCCACCTCATCGCAGGGCCAACACAGATAGACAGACAACATTCACACTCACATTCACACACTAGGAATATCGGCAAAAAAACGCCATTATCGTACATCTCTACCGCTGAGTTTTTATTTTGTTTAAGCATGACATGCACCTGGGGATAGGTTGATTGGCAACACTAAATTGGCCCTAGTGTGTGAATGTGAGTGTGAATGTTGTCTGTCTATCTGTGTTGGCCCTGTGATGAGGTGGCGACTTGTCCAGGGTGTACCCTGCCTTCCGCCCGATTGTAGCTGAGATAGGCGCCAGCGCCCCCCGCGACCCCGAAAGGGAATAAGCGGTAGAAAATGGATGGATGGATGAATGAATCTTCCTTTCAGTGCGTCGGGTCCCCTGACTGTAGCTCCGTTGTCTGTCTTTAATTCTCCCTTAAAGCACTGAAGGCTGTCTTAGAGCGATGGAATGTGGGATGACTGGTTGTGTTTGTTATGAGAGAGACAGCAGCAGCAGCAGGAGCGTTTTGGTGTGTGTGAAAAAAGCCCAGAGACACAGCGTCGGCTCGTCGGGGAGTCTGCATTTTTTTTTTTTTTTTTCCCCCTCTCTCGGCTTCATGCGAGCAGTGTTGCAGCGATGGATAGGAGTTTTAATGACTTGTGTCAACACTGTGCAGAGCCTCTGTTTTCCCTCTCATATCTCTGTCACTTGTCTAAATGTGACCTTTCGGCCTTTGCTTAATAACATCTCCACTCAACCTTGCCGGCTCGCACACACACACGAGGTAAAAAGTTCAAAGCACGGTGCGATACCTGTGAGGAGGAACTGCTGTCACATGTGTCACACACACACACACACACACACATAAGTCACGTCTTCTTTTGTTCTTCCACAGAATGTCAGCCAGGCTTCTTCAAGGCGGAAGCTTCCGGTGATAAGTGTCAACCGTGTCCTGCCAACACCCAGAGGCTGGGCGCAGGGGCTTTGTTCTGTCCGTGTATGGATGGCTTCTACCGGGCCCCCAGTGACCCCTCCACCGGACCCTGCTCAGGTGATGACAAGCCTTCATCTACAAAACTGAGGGGTCATGTACATTAAAATTGAAGAATGCAGGGGGAACACTTTGATACATTTTGTGCATTAAGGAAGCTAAAACCCTTTCAGTGTTGGTTAATATATGCTAGAGCAGGGGTCACCAACGCGGTGCCTGTAAGGACCAGATGAGTCGCCCGTTGGCGTGTTCTAAAAATAGCTCAAATAGCAGCACTTACCAGTGAGCTGCCTCTATTTTTCAAATTGTATTTATTTACGAGCAAGCTGGTCTCGCTTTGCTCGACATTTTTAATTCTAAGAGAGACAAAACTCAAATAGAATTTGAAAATCCAAGAAAATATTTTCAAAACTTGGTCTTCACTTGTTTGAATAAATTCATTTTTTTACTTTGCTTCTTATAACTTTCAGAAAGACAATTTTAGAGAAAAAAATACAACATTAAAAATGATTTTAGGTTTTTAAACACATATACCTTTTTACCTTTTAAAGTCCTTCCTCTTCTTTCCTGACAATTCAAATCAATGTTGAAGTAATTTTTTTTTGTATTGTAAAGAATAATACGTTCATTTTAATTTAATTCTTCATTTTAGCTTTTGTTTTTCGACGAAGAATATTTGTGAAATATTTATTCAAACTTATTATGAGTAAAATAAAAAAAAAATAATCTGGCAAATCTAGAAAATCTTTAGAATCAAATTTAAATTGTATTTTAAGTAGAGTGGCCGTGCCAGCAACTTGAGGGTTGCAGGTTCGATTCCCGCTTCCGCCATCCAAGTGCCACCCACACTGGTTTAAATGTGAAGTGTGAAGTGAATTATATTTATATAGCGCTTTTTCTCTAGTGACTCAAAGCGCTTTACATAGTGAAACCCAATATCTAAGTTACATTTAAACCAGTGTGGGTGGCACTGGGAGCAGGTGGGTAAAGTGTCTTGCCCAAGGACACTACGGCAGTGACTAGGATGGCGGAAGCGGGAATCGAACCTGCAACCCTTTGAGTTGCTGGCACGGCCACTCTACCAACCGAGCTATGCCGCCCCACATGTAACTTAAATGTAACTTAGATATTGGGTTTCACTATGTAAAGCGCTTTGAGTCACTAGAGAAAAGCGCTATATAAATATAATTCACTTCACTTCACTTATAAAAAAAATTTTGTTCTGGAAAATCTAGAGGGAATAATGATTTGTCTTTGTTAGAAATATAGCTTGGTCCAATTTGTATAACACTTATATAGGACTTTTAAAGTCATTTTGATAGTAGGCTAATATAGACACATCATGTGTTGTCTTCATTATAACACTTATATAGGACTTTTAGTCATTTTGATAGTAGGCTAATATACACACCATGCTTTGTTTTCATTATAACACTTATATAGGACTTTTAAAGTCGTTTTGATAGTAGGCTAATAGACACATCATGTTATCTTCAATTTAACACTTAAGACAACACATGATGTCTTGTCACCGACGTCCCACTGGGTGTGAGTTTTCCTTGCCCTTATGTGGGCCTACCGAGGATGTGGTAGTGGTTTGTGCAGCCCTTTGAGACACTAGTGATTTAGGGCTATATAAGTAAACATTGATTGATTGATTGATATATTCAAACAAAATGCAGGTTGGATTTTAACCTATTTAAAACATGTCATCAAAATTCTAAAATGTATCTTAATTGGAAAAATTACTAATGATTTTCCATTATTTCTTTTTTTAATTTTTTCAAAAAGATTCGAATTAGCTAGTTCTTATTTTTTCGGGTCAATTTTGAATTTTAAATAGTCGAAATTGAAGATAAACTATGTTTCAAAATTCAAATTTAATTTGTTTTCCTGTTTTTCCTCTTTTAATCCGTTAAGTGTTTTTTTCATCATTTATTCTCTACAAAAAACCTTCCGTAAAAGGAAAAAAAAAGTACGACGGAATGACAGACAGAAATACCCTTTTTTTTAATATATATATATAGATTTATTTATTAAAGGTAAATTGAGCATATTGGCTATTTCTGGCAATTTTTTAAAATGTGTATCAAACTGGTAGCCCTTCGCATTAATCAGTACCCAAGAAGTAGCTCTTGGTTTCAAAAAGGTTGGTGACCCCTGTGCTATGCCATCTAAACAAAACACCTGGTAGCTGACAATTAAAATCAGAATCAGAAATACTTTATTAATCCCCGAGGGGAAATTAAAATTTTCAGCACAATCCCATTCAAAATCAGACAAACATTACAGGGAGACAGAACAGGATCGCTGACGGGTCTGCCAACATCCGGCGCCCCTTACAAAAAAGGTGAGATACAGGTAAACAAGGGGAAAATGGGAGAAAAAAAAAATCAGTCTAAGCCTGGGCCCCTGAAGAGGGGTCCGGACTGAGGCCAAGGGAAAAAAACAACTCATAGCCATAGCACACATCCCTCTTACATGTGTGCAACATCAAAGAACACAAAGGACATTAAAGACATTAAAATCAAAGAGAATAGAATAGAATGGACTTTATTGTCATTATATTTGCATATAACAAGATTAAAGACACCAACTTAAGGTGCAGTAGTGGGAACAAATATGGGGTAAAATAAATAACACAAGGTAATAAAGGAAAAAACTAACAATTAAAATAAACAGACTACTATCCAATAAAAATAATAAGCAATCCTGTACAATATACAAAACACTGTGAAAATACAAAATACTGTACAATAGACAGAACAAGACAAGAGTACCGAAATAATAAATAACAACCAGTGTCGGACGTATTGCACTCGAAGGGTAGTATTGCACAGTAGGGTATTAGGGTAGGATATTGTACAGGGGTGAATTATTATTATTATAAGTTAGAGTTCAAGATTGTGACAGCTCTGGGAAAGAAGCTGTCTCTGAGCCTGTTTGTTCTGGCTCTGATGCACCTGTAGCGCCTGCCTGATGCTAGCAGGTCGAAACAGGTGGAAGCCAGGGTGTGTGCTGTCTTTGGTGATGTTTTTTTGCTTTCTTGAGGCAACGGGTGTTGTGTAAATCCTTCATGAAGGGTAGGAGGCAGCCGATGATTTTTTGTGCAGACTTTATGACCCTCTGAATCGCCTGTTTGTCTGCTTCAGTGCAGCTGGCGTACCACATTGTTATGCAGTACATCAGAGATGATGCAACCAACCACTTCTACATACAGCTATGAGTAAAAAGTAAAAGAAATATACAGTATACACTGTGGTGGCCTCTGTGGTGTTCCACGCCATCGTCTGCTGGGGTGGAGGGAGCGTGGCCGTAGATAGGAGCAGGCCCAACAAAGCAACCAATTGGTGTCATATCTAACATTTTAGCTCAAAATTAAAAACTAATTACATCTCGTAGACCAAAGGTGCCCATTACGTAGATTGTGGAGGCTGTGTCAGTGGATCGCCAGCCAGGCATTAAAAAAATAGACCTAAAAATTATCGATTATCAATCTAGTGTAACTCGGTTGGTAGAGTGGCCGTGCCAGCAACTTGAGGGTTCCAGGTTCGATCCCCTCTTCCACCATCCTAGTCATTGCCGTTGTGTCCTTGGGCAAGACACTTTACCCACCTGCTCCCAGTGCCACCCACACTGGTTTAAATGTAACTTAGATATTGCGTTTCACTATGTAAAAGCGCTTTGAGTCACTAGAGAAAAAGCGCTATTTAAATATAATTCACTTCACTTCACTTCCTGTGCTACACCACATATTCCCATTTTTTTAATATTCAAAGACAGAATAAAGAATATACATAGTGTTCTTAATCAGTTATTAAATAAATACTGGCGTAAAAACCTGACAAACGTACATAGTGTAAACAAATACCTTACTAATTAAAATAAATATATGTGTTATATGGATGATTATATGGACATTGGCCAATCAAGTCAACACTAATAGTATAAAATAATAGAATATGAAATAAATAATACCATTTTAGAAAACAAAAGGACTTGGTTCCATTTTGTGCAGCTCTGCAGAGTCTACAAGATGTTGAAGTGTGTCTGTGGGAATTAGAGAGGTCAGGAGTCACTGATTTGAACCTGAGACCACCTCTGTTTTAGCTGATCCTAAAGGTGTGGGGGTTAAAGGTCAGCACTTTCAGGTTTTTTTTCTCCCCCACCAAACTCATCTAAGCGCGCTTTTTGGACTTCGCTTTGCACTTAAACAGAAAAAGGTCTTTCACGAACTGCTCCCAGAAAGCTGTAAGGATTCAGTTGTCCAAAACGTCTTGATGAAAAATACTTTGGACTCTGCGAGTTCAACATCTGATTGACTAATTAATTGATGAAGAGGTGTGTCCAAATCACACTTGCCTGATTTTCCTGGTAGACTGCCGAATTTTAGTGCCCCTCCTGGACATCTCCCGGGGCAACCATTCTCCCGAATTTCTCCCGATTTCCACCCGGACAACAATATTGGGGGCGGGCCTTAAAGGCACTACCTTTAACGTCCTCTCTCACCTGAAACCTTCACCCCTTAACAGCCGCATCCTGTCCAGGCGTCCGCTTTTCCTCCATATAAACAGCGTGCCGGCCCAGTCACATAATAATGTAGCGTTGGACGAGTTGAACTATGGTCTTTTCTCGAAAATGTCAGGAAATGCTGACACGTTGTATTAAATTTTAACTGGTTTAATGATCATGTTAATTTCAAGCACACACACACACACACATACTTGATCAACAGCCATACAGGTCACACTGAGGGTGGCCGTATAAACAACTTCCACACTGTTACAAGTATGCGCCACACTGTGAACCCACACCAAACAAGAATGACAAACACATTTCGGGAGAACATCCGCACCGCAACACAACATAAACACAGCAGAACAAATACCCAGAATCCCTTGCAGCACTATCTCTTCTGGGACGCTACAATAACATCTACGGCTTTTGGAGCTCAGTGCACAATTGCACACAAGCAGAAGAACGAAGAAGAGATATAAGACACGAATAAGAAGAAGATATATGCTTGCAAGTTCCAACATTATCGTGGCGTGGCGCAGTGGGGAGAGTGGCCGTGCGCAACCCGAGCGTCCCTGGTTCAATTCCCACCTAGTACCAACCTCGTCACGTCCGTTGTGTCCTGAGCAAGACACTTCACCCTTGCTCCTGATGGGTGCTGGTTGGCGCCTTGCATGGCAGCTCCCTCCATCAGTGTGTGAATGTGTGTGTGAATGGGTAAATGTGGAAGTAGTGTCAAAGCGCTTTGAGTACCTTGAAGGTAGAAAAGCGCTATACAAGTACAACCCATTTATCATTTATTTAATTTCATCCAAGACAGCTCGAAGGGGAAGGGGTATGCTGCCTGCACCTCAACCCTGCCCCCCCCCAAAACCCCCCACACTCCCAATCTCCCCAATTCGGAGGTCTCAAGGTTGGCAAGTATGGTCCAAATGGTTTAGTCAATAATTTTGCCACGTAGTACTTTTATTAGCTCTTAGGTCCGCCACTAGTTCTCCACATCTTCCATACCTTAGAATAGGGGTTTTCAAAATATAAGGTGCCATAAGACTTTAGGGTAGTCACAGCAGCTTTAGAAAAAAAAGAAAAAACATGTTTTTCTTTATTATTTTATTTAAAAAAAGTTTTGTCCTGTCCAGCTTCTCAGGCAAATCATATATTTGATGTCGATGCACATATTGGTTGTTCAGATTTACTTTACAAAAGAGAAGTGTAGGATACTTCTCTTGTTGCCTTATTTGTATTTGGCTTTATTAAATGTTTATGTTTATCATTTGGTGCTGCCGGGCCGGAGCAGGAGGGGATAGACAGAGAAAAAAAAGGAAGTCAGAGAGGAAAAAGAGGGGAATAAGACAGAGAGACAAAAACAACAACAACAAACACAACAATAACAACAACAATAGAGGAACATCAGCAAATAGGATATGTACAAATATGAAGGTAAAAGTGAGAGCAAAGAAGCAGTTAGCAAAAAACATATTTTTCAAACAAGCTTAGTAAAGTGCAAGGCAAAATAAATAGATTTTTCTTACCTAATCTGCATTGATTGATTGATTCATCCATCCATCCATTTTCTACCGCTTATTCCCTTTCGGGGTCGACTTAAACTTGTTTAAGTCGGGATCCACGTTAATCAATTCATGGTACAAATATATAATATCAGCATAATACAGTCATCACACAAGTTAATCATCATAGTATATACATTGAATTATTTACATTATGGTGGCAGAGGGGTTAGTGCGTCTGCCTCACAATACGAAGGTCCTGAGTAGTCCTGGGTTCAATCCTAGGCTCGGGATCTTTCTGTGTGGAGTTTGCATGTTCTCTCCGTGAATGCGTGGGTTTCCTCCGGGTACTCCGGCTTCCTCCCACCTCCAAAGACATGCACCTGGGGATAGGTTGATTGGCAACACTAAATTGGCCCTAGTGTGTGAATGTTGTCTGTCTATCTGTGTTGGCCCTGTGGTGAGGTGGCGACTTGTCCAGGGTGTACCCAGCCTTCCGCCCGATTGTAGCTGAGATAGGCGCCAGCGCCCCCCGCGACCCCAAAAGGGAATAAGCGGTAGAAAATGCATGGATGGATATATTTATTAGAAATATGTACAATGTACAAAACGGACCAAAGGGGAAGCGAACCTTCCAGACTGTTATCGACGCAAAGTTGAAAAGCCACCATCTGTGATGGTATGGGGGTGCATTAGTGCCCAAGGCATGGGTAACTTACACATCTGTGAAGGCACCATTAATGCTGAAAGGTACATACAGGTTTTGGAACAACATATGCCGCCATCTAAGCGTCGTCTTTTTCATGGACGCCCCTGCTTATTTCAGCAAGACAATGCCGAGCCACATTCAGCACGTGTTACAACAGGGTGGCTTCGCAAAAAAAGAGTGCGGGTACTTTCCTGGCCCGCATGCAGTCCAGATCTGTCTCCCTTTTAAAAATGTGTGGCGCATTATGAAGCGTAAAATACGACAGCGGAGACCCCGGACTGTTGAACGACTGAAGCTCTACATAAAACAAGAATTGGGAAGAATTCCACTTTCAAAGCTTCAACAATTAGTTTCCTCAGTTCCCAAACATTTATTGAGTGTTGTTAAAAGAAAATATGATGTAACACAGTGGTGAACATGCCCTTTCCCAACTACTTTGGCACATGTTGCAGCCATGAAATTCTAAGTTAATTATTATTTGCAAAAAAAACCCAAAGTTTATGAGTTTGAACATCAAATATCTTGTCTTTGTAGTGCATTCAATTGATTATGTGTTGAAAAGGATTTGCAAATCATTGAATTCTGTTTATATTTACATCTAACACAATTTCCCAACTCATATGGAAACGGGGTTTGTATTGATTGATTGACTGATTGAAACTTTTATTAGTAGATTGCACAGTTCAGTACATATTCTGTACAATTGACCACTAAATGGTAAGACATGAATACGTTTTTCAACGTGTCCAACTTGGTCCAGTAGTATGAATACATTGTATTTCCCCACTATAAACATCATACTCCAATCAAAAAGTATGCACACACATTTTTGTGTGAGAAACTAAAGTGGTTTAATTGCACACATTGAACTCGTAGATGTGAAGATGTTTGAATCTAATATTCCCATCATTTTACCCACAGGCCTCCCCACTGCTCCCAGAGACCTAGCAGCGACCATCACTCAACTATCTGCCGGGAGAATCCTCCTCTCCTGGAGCCCCCCGGAGGACACCGGGGGTCGCACGGACATCACCTACAGCGTAGAATGCCAGCGCTGCGAAAGCTCGGTGTGTCAACCCTGCGGCGACAAGATCCATTACGAGCCATCCAGCGCAGGTCTGACGGACACTAAGGTGTCGGTGAGCGAGCTGGACGCTCACCTCAACTACACTTTTACCGTGGAGGCTCACAGCGGCGTGTCCGTGCTGGTCGCTCAGGCATCGCCACGGGCGAACAGGCCGCCGTCCACCAGCGCTCTGACCACCTCTCTGCACTACACAGGTGAGTCATCTGCAGCACGGCTCTCATCCAAGTGTGACACGTCTTCCTTTTCTCTAAATATGGACTCCTGCTTCCTTAGATCCTCCAAAGATTACCGCCGTTCGACTCGTCGAGAAAACCGCCTCCAGGCTGTCCATTTCCTGGGATGTGTCACGCCGACCACGCTTTCAACCTCGGCCAGTCCGCTACGAGCTTACCTATCGCAAAAAGGTTATATTCTCACACTTTGAATATCAGGACTGAAATGCATTTGGTTGGAATTGACCTAAAAGACGCACATTTTTGTGGAAATTCACATACAACGGAGCGGTCTAGAACCTATGCATATGAAAAAGTGCAATACATTCACCTGTATAATAATCTATTTATTTATATATGCACCTTATTGCTTTTTTTTATCAATCAATCAATGTTTATTTACAGTGGGGCAAAAAAGTATTTAGTCAGCCACCGATTGTGCAAGTTCTCCCACTTCAAATGATGACAGAGTTCTGTAATTTTCATCATAGGTACACTTCAACTGTGAGAGACTGAATGTGAAAAAAATTGTAGGAATTTTAAAGAATTTATTTGTAAATTATGGTGGAAAAAAAGTATTTGGTCAACCATTCAAAGCTCTCACTGATGGAAGGAGGTTTTGGCTCAAAATTTCACGATACATGGCCCCATTCATTCTTTCCTTAACACGGATCAATCGTCCTGTCCCCTCAGCAGAAAAGCAGCCCCAAAGCATGATGTTTCCACCCCCATGCTTCACAGTAGGTATGGTGTTCTTGGGATGCAACTCGGTATTCTTCTTCCTCCAAACACGACGAGTTGAGTTTATACCAAAATGGATACATGGATGATACAGCAGAGGATTGGGAGAATGTCATGTGGTCAGATGAAACCAAAATAGAGTACTGGAGCCCGAATAGAAAACGCTCTATAGCCCGCAGACTTTTTTGGGGCTCTGGGAATCACTAATAAGCCGGAGTTCTTTGAACGCAGATCCTGCACTAGCATGAGCTAATGCAACGAAATTTAGTTTTCATCTGTACTGTAAAGTTCAAATTTGAATGACAATAAAAAGGAAGTCTAAGTAGAACCTCGGATTCAGGAGGAACAGTGTGGTTTTCGTCCTGGTCGTGGAACTGTGGACCAGCTCTATACTCTCGGCAGGGTTCTTGAGGGTGCATGGGAGTTTGCCCAACCAGTCTACATGTGCTTTGTGGACTTGGAGAAGGCATTCGACCGTGTCCCTCGGGAAGTCCTGTGGGGAGTGCTCAGAGAGTATGGGGTATCGGACTGTCTTATTGTGGCGGTCCGCTCCCTGTATGATCAGTGCCAGAGCTTGGTCCGCATTGCCGGCAGTAAGTCCAACACATTTCCAGTGAGGGTTGGACTCCGCCAAGGCTGTCCTTTGTCACCGATTCTGTTCATAACTTTTATGGACAGTATTTCTAGGCGCAGTCAGGGTGTTGAGGGGTTCCGGTTTGGTAACCGCAGGATTAGGTCTCTGCTTTTTGCAGATGATGTGGTCCTGATGGCTTCATCTGGCCAGGATCTTCAGCTCTCGCTGGATCGGTTCGCAGCCACCGGAATGAGAATCAGCACCTCCAAGTCCGAGTCCATGGTTCTCGCCCGGAAAAGGGTGGAATGCCATCTCCGGGCTGGGAAGGAGACCCTGCCCCAAGTGGAGGAGTTCAAGTACCTAGGAGTCTTGTTCACGAGTGGGGGAAGAGTGGATCGTGAGATCGACAGGCAGATCGGTGCGGCGTCTTCAGTAATGCGGACGTTGTACCGATCCGTTGTGGTGGAGAAGGAGCTGAGCCGGAAGGCAAAGCTCTCAATTTACCGGTCGATCTACGTTCCCATCCTCACCTATGGTCATGAGCTTCGGGTCATGACCGAAAGGATAAGATCACGGGTACAAGCGGCCGAAATGAGTTTCCTCCGCCGTGTGGCGGGGCTCTCCCTTAGAGATAGGGTGAGAAGCTCTGCCATCCGGGAGGAACTCAAAGTAAAGCCGCTGCTCCTCCACATCGAGAGGAGCCTGATGAGTTGGTTCGGGCATCTGGTCAGGATGCCACCCGAACGCCTCCCTAGGGAGGTGTTTAGGGCACGTCCGACCGGTAGAAGGCCACGGGGAAGACCCAGGACACGTTGGGAAGACTATGTCTCCCGGCTGGCCTGGGAACGCCTCGGGATCCCCCGGGAAGAGCTAGACAAAGTGGCTGGGGAGAGGGAAGTCTGGGTTTCCCTGCTTAGGCTGTTGCCCCCACGACCCGACCTCGGATAAGCGGAAGATGATGGATGGATGGATGGATTGCTTGTACTAATAAAGCTTGCTTCCATTGTGTTCTGTGGCAGGATGACAATCTGGACATGACTACCTACACCGTGCTGATCCTGGAGAAGAGCTCAGTGGAGATCAATGATCTGGCCCCCGGCACTGCCTACCTGTTCCGGGTGCAGGCCCTCAGCAGTGACGGGACCCCCGGAGGCTCCACTGTGGAAGAACAGTTTGAAACGTCCTCAGCAGGTAAACAAACCCGGCCCACAACCGCTGAGGCCAAATATTTCAGGGCGGCGTAGCTTTAAATATGCTTTCTTTATTTTCCCAGAACCCATGACTCAGACCAATCCCGCGCTGGTTTTTGGCGTGCCGGTCCTAGGCGCAGCCGCGTTGTTCATACTGGTTCTGGTGGTCTTCCTCCGCAGACGGTCAGTAAGCACTCGGGCTTCCTTTCCCAATCCTTCCTCCACATTCCGTCCGTCCTCGCCGCTTCCTTTCTGTCTTCCTTTTGACAACTTTCTCTTCTCAGTGTGTCGCAGCCTCCGAGGGGAGAATTTGTGTTCACATTGTGCAATTGTTATATTCTGGAGAGGCCTTGGAAAGGAAATTGGTCTGGAGTGACACATTGTAGGGGACAAGGGGGTAGGCCTCAAAGCTACTAAGTGCTTCGCTGTGTTCCAGGCTTTGGTTTAAAGTTGACCTGCACCTTTTAGTGTTGCAAACTCAAGCCTGTCCACCCGCCTGCTTGACAGTCCTTTGGATTTCAAAATCGCTTTAGCAAACATGGTCCATCGTCAGCGTTTATCAAAGGGACGCTTCTGTCTGAATGGTGTCGGGATCCCTTTGAGAGCGTCTTGTTACGTTCACCACAAAGGTTGCTATGTGCCATTGATATTAAAGCAGACCTCCACCAAAGCCCTTCCTAATTTGCATTTGCATCGGCTTGAACGTTTATGTTCCCACATTGCACGGAGATCATAAAGATACGCACGTCCCCTGCAAATTATGGAAATTGTAAAAAAAAGTAGGTTATAAATGCAGTAAAGACTACAGCACTTTTACTACGAGATGTACACTCTGTAAAAAGTCAGTGTTCAAAAACAAGGAAAAAAATTACAAAAATGAGGGGTATTTTATTTGAAATAAGCAAAATTATCTGCCAGTAGAACAAGAAAATTTGTCTTGTCTAGACTAGCGGTTCTCAAATGGGGGTACTTGAAGGTATGCCATGGGGTACGTGAGATTTTTTTTTAAATGTTCTAAAAATAGCAACGATTTAAAATTCCTTCATGAATATATTTATTGAATAATACTTCAACAAAATATGAATGTAAGTTCATAAACTGTGAAAAAAAATACAAAAAAATGCAATAATCAGTGATGACAGCTAGATTTTTTGTGGACATGTTCCATAAATATTGATGTTAAAGATTTTTATTTTTTTGTAAAGAAATGTTTAGAATTAAGATGGATCTCTATTACAATCGCCAAAGAGGGCACTTTAAGTTGATGATTACTTCTATGTGTAGAAATTTTATTTATAATTGAATCACTCGTTTATTTTTTTAAAAGTTTTTAGTTATTTTTATATCTTTTTTTTCAAAATAGTTCAAGAAAGACCACTACAAATGAGCAATATTTTGCACTGTTATACAATTTAATGAATCAGAAACTGATGACATAGTGCTGTATTTTACTTCTTTATCTCTTTTTTTTTCAACCAAAAATGCTTTGCTCTGATTAGGGGGTACTGGAATTAAGAAAATGTTCACAGGGGGTACATCACTGAAAAAAGGTTGAGAACCACTGATATAGACTTTCCAAAACAAGTAAAATTAGTTAACCTCAATGAACCCAAAAATACCTTTTTAAAATAAGTATTTTCTCACGAATAACAACTGTTTTACTATATGAGTACGTATTTTCTATTGTTTGATTGAAAATAAAACGGCAAAGTCCATTTGGCTGTCATCTGTTTTAACTATGAGACACAATTGTGTCAAAGTCGTGATTGTTTTTTTACGTGCATGAAATAAGAAATAATTACTTAAAAAAAAGTACTTTTATACTTGTGAGTGTTGATGACACAGCTTTGCAACAGTTGATATTCTAGTTTCAAGCATGTTTTTACTCAATATAGGTCATCAAATCTCTTAAAATAAGTATATTCTCACAAGTGCACTTTTCTTGGTAGGAAAAAAATTAGACCTTTTTTCTCAACATGTTGAAAAATATTCTTAAATAAGTAAATGCTAGTGCCATTATCTTGACATAATGATATTGAAGTGAGAAATTATCTATCTATCTATCTATCTATCTATCTATCTATCTATCTATCTATCTATCTATCTATCTATCTATCTATCTATCTATCTATCTATCTATCTATCTATCTATCTATCTATCTATCTATCTATCTATCTTATTACTTTAAAAAAAGTAGTTTTATACTTGTGAGTGTTGATGACGTAGCTTTACAACACTTGATATTCTAGTTTCAAGCATGTTTCGTGAAGTGAAGTGAATTATATTTATATAGCGCTTTTCTCAAGTGACTCAAAGCGCTTTATATTGTAAAACCCAATATCTAAGTTACATTTTTTTAATCCAGTGTGGGTGGCACTGGGAGCAGGTGGGTAAAGTGTCTTGCCCAAGGACACAACAGCAGTTACTAGGTTGGCGGAAGCGGGGATCGAACCTGCAACCCTGAAGTTGCTGGCACAGACGCTCTACCAACCGAGTTAAACTCAATATAAGTCATAACATCCCAGCAACGAGCTGTAATATCTTGCTGAGATCATTTAGGACCAAAATCCGTAAAACGAGTAAAACACTCTAACATAAAATCTGCTTAGTGAGAAGAATTATCTTATCAGACAGAAAATAAGCAAATATCATTTGAGATACTTAAAAGTAGTTTTATACTTGTGAGTGTTGATGACGCAGCTTTGCAACAGTTGATATTCTAGTTTCAAGCATGCTTTTACTCAATTTAGGTCATAAAATATCAGCAACAAGCTGTAATATATTTCTGAGATCATTTAGGACCCAAACCCTTAAAACAAGTAAAACGCTCTAACATAAAATCTGCTTAGTGAGAAGAATTATCTTATCAGACAGAAAATAAGTAAATATCATTTGAAATATCTAAAAGTAGTTTTATACTTGTGAGTGTTGATGACACAACTTTGCAACAATTGATATTCTAGTTTCAAGCATGTTTTACTCAATATAGGTCATCAAATCTCAGCAACAAGCTGTAATATCTTACTGAGATCATTTAGGACCAAATCCCTTAAAACAAGTAAAACACTCTAACATAAAATCTGCTTAGTGAGAAGAATTATCTTATCAGACAGAAAATAAGCAAATATCATTTGAGATACTTAAAAGTAGTTTTATACTTGTGAGTGTTGATGACGCAGCTTTGCAACAGTTGATATTCTAGTTTCAAGCATGTTTTACTCAATTTAGGTCATAAAATATCAACAACAAACTGTAATATCTTACTGAGATCATTTAGGACCAAAATCCTTAAAACAAGTAAAACACTCTAACATAACATCTGCTTAGTGAGAAGAATGATCTTATCAGACAGAAAATAAGCAAATATCTTTTGAGATACTTAAAAGTAGTTTTATACTTGTGAGTGTTGATGACGCAGCTTTGCAACAGTTGATATTCTAGTTTCAAGCATGTTTTACTCAATATAGGTCATAAAATATCAGCAACAAGCTGTAATATATTTCTGAGATCATTTAGGACCCAAGCTCTTAAAACAAGTAAAATCTGCTTAGTGAGAAGAATTATCTTATCAGACAGAAAATAAGCAAATATCAGCTTTATTTGAGATATTTAGTCTTACTTACTTTTCAGTTTTTGCAGTGTTGAGGCACTTAACTGGCATGGCTTAAGTGGGATAAAAACTATGAAAATAATGCGTCTTTTTTTTCGTAGCTGACTATTTATCAGGGGTGTTGGGAAAAAAATCGATTCGAACACGTTGTGCGATTCAAAATCGATTCTCATTTTTAAAAAATCAATTTATTTTTTTTAATCAATCCAACAAAACAATACACAGCAATACCATAACAATGCAATCCAATTCCAAAACCAAACCTGACCCAGCAACACTCAATACACAAACACGACACAGAACAAACCAAAAGTGGTGAAACAAAAATGAATATTATCAACAATAATATCAATATTAATTATAATTTCAGCATAGCAGTGATTAAAAATCCCTCATTGACATTATCATTAGACATTTATAAAAATAAAAACAATAGTGTCACAGTGGCTTACACTTGCATCGCATCTCATAAGCTTGACAACACACTGTGTCCAATGTTTTTCACAAAGATAAAATAAGTCCTATTTTTGGTTCGTTTGATAGTTAAAACAAATTTACGTTATTGCAATCAGTTGATAAAACATTGTCCTTTACAATTATAAAAGTTTTTTTTTTTTTAAATCTACTACTCTGCTAGCATGTCAGCAGACTGGTGTAGATCCTGCTGAAATCTTGTGTACTGAATGAATACAGAATCGTTTTGAATCGAGAATCGAATCGAAAAAATCGATATATTATCGAATAGTGACCCCAAGAATCGATATTGAATCGAATCGTGGGACACCCAAAGATTCACAGCCCTACTATTTATCTTATGTCATTTGTAGCTGAAAGAAAAATACAAATTCACTATAAATAAAGTACATTTTGGTAAATGATCAGTAAAATAGCAATGATTTGAATTTGATGTTTTCTTAAATCAGGAAAAGAAACTCCCACAGCAGACAAGGACCAGAGGACGCTTACTTCTCCAGCTCAGGTAAATCCAACAAAAACACCTCACTCCGTCCTCACGTCATTCATGATTATAAGGTGAGCGTCTAACAATTTCCTGGTTTCTTAGAGCAACTGAAGCCTCTGAAGACCTACGTGGACCCGCACACGTACGAGGACCCCAACACGGCTGTCCTTAAATTTGCCACAGAAATCCATCCCAACCACATAACCAAACAGAAAGTCATCGGAGCCGGTGAGTGACGGGCCTCCCCAGACGGCCTGCTTTTTTGGGGCTTGCTGAGAGATGCGTCAATCCCCGGTTGGGTTGTTTATGTTGCACATTTTCCGCAGCTTACCGTGTTGATTGACGGTGGCTTAGTTTAGCCAGATTAACATCTACCTGGCTGGAGTCCTTGCACAACAAGTTGGGACATTTTGTTCTGTTGCAACCGATACATCAGCGCCTCCCAAATCTGCCATACATGAGATGTTTATTCAAGTAGAACCCCTTGAACCTGTTGTTTTTTTGTCCCAACATACACCCCCCGTTCCCACATCCGTACCCCCTTCCCAGTCCTTCTCCTCAGGTGACAGCCGATTCCCATACTCCCACACCACAGGTCATCTTCCACTTAAACAACACAAACGCTCTTTCCTTGAACACACCTCTACGGGGGAGCCTCAGGCAAAATGTCCGCACACTAGGGGTGTAACGGTACTCAAACATTTCGGTTCGGTACGTACCTCGGTTTAGAGGTCACGGTTCGGTTCATTTTCGGTACAGTAAGACAACGACAAAATATACATTTTTGGGTTATTTATTTACCAAATTTGTAAACAATGGCATAACATACTTAAACACACAAGTATTGGAACCTAGCATAATTGCAACTTCCAGCTTGTTGCATCAGTTCTTACCTAACGTGTTATTAGAGGTGTAATGGTACACAAAAATTTCGGTTCGGTACGTACCTCGGTTTAGAGGTCACGGTTCGGTTCATTTTCGGTACAGTAAGAAAACAACAAAATATAAATGTTTTGGTTATTTATTTACCAAATTTGTAAACAATGGCATAACATACTTATACACACAAGGTCCATTGCCAGGGTTTATGTGGTCAACATATATAAAATAACTAAATAGGATAAGGCTCAGAATGGTTTCTTAACAAAACCTTTCTACATATAAAACACTTTTTTTGATTGATTTATTGATTGATTGAGACTTGTATTAGTAGATTGCACAGTACAGTACATATTCTGGACAATTGACCACTAAATGGTAACACCCCAATATGTTTTTCAACTTGTTTAAGTCAGGGTCGACGTTAATCAAGATTAAACTGCCTCAATTTGTTGCTCAGATTAATCAAAATGACAAAACTTTTCTTCTACATATAAAAAGTGCAACATTAAACAGTTTCAAGTCAACTTAGCCTCAGTTTAACGCCCCAGCCTGGCTAACTTGGCAGTAAGAGGTATACGGACTCATTGTTGTTCCACCATAGAAGTGAGTCAAAATCTAGTTTTTAATGCAATATGGACTTAAATCTGCTGCTATAAAAACATTTGTTATTGCTTTAGCCCTGCCTGACTCGCAGAGGAGAAGCTGCTTGAATGCGGTGGTGACGCTTCAAATGGGTTAGCATGTGTTATGAGAGTAGCGTATGTGTGTGTGTGGCCCTTTAATGTGTGACAGCATGTGAGGTGAGTGTGTTGGCGAGCGAGGTGAGGGAGCTGTAGCGTGAGTGCGGTGAGTGGCTAGTGTTTTGTTGGATTGGCTGTGTGCAAGACCTCAATAAAGCTGCGATTTGCAACTAATCGTCGGACTCTTCATTTACCCAGAATGGTTTCTTAACAAAACCTTTTTACATATAAAACAATTTTTTTGATTGATTGATTGAGACTTTTATTAGTAGATTGCACAGTACAGTACATATTCTGGACAATTGACCACTAAATGGTAACTCCCCAATACGTTTTTCAACTTGTTTAAGTCAGGGTCGACGTTAATCAACATTAAACTGCCTCAATTTGTTGCTCAGATTAATCAAAATTACACAATTTTTCTTCTACATATAAAAAGTGCAACATTAAACAGTTTCAAGTCAACTCAGCCTCAGTTTAACGCCCCAGCCTGGCTAACTTGGCAGTAAGAGGTATACAGACTCATTGTTCTTCCACCATAGAAGTGAGTCAAAATCTAGTTTTTAATGCAATATGGATTTAAATCTGCTGCTATAAAAAACATTTGTTATTGCTTTAGCCCTGCCTGACTCGCCGAGGAGAGGCTGCTTGAATGCGGTGGTGACGCATGGGTTAGCATGTGTTATGAGTGGGGCGGTATAGCTCGGTTGGTAGAGTGGCCGTGCCAGCAACTTGAGGGTTGCAGGTTTGATTCCCGCTTCCGCCACCCTAGTCACTGCCGTTGTGTCCTTGGGCAAGACACTTTACCCACATGCTCCCAGTACCACCCACACTGGTTTAAATGTAACTTAGATATTGGGTTTCACTATGTAAAGCGCTTTAAGTCACTAGAGAAAAAGCCCTATATAAATATAATTCACATCACAATTCACATGAGAGTAGCGTATGCTTGTGTGTGGCCCTTTAATGTGTGACAGCATGTGAGGTGAGTGTGTGGGCGAGCAAAGTGAGGGAGCTGCAGCGTGAGTGCGGTGAGTGGCTAGTGTTTTGTTGGATTGGCTGTGTGCAAGACCTCAATAAAGCCACGATTTGCAACTAATCGTCGGACTCTTCATTTACCCTGGAGTGCGCAGCTGTGGAGACATTGCCGGGTAGAGTGAAGGGTGTTGCCCCCAAGAATACATCAGCCCTGGAGAAGTGTCTCCCTGCGCTCCTCGACTACGGTCTGGGAGCCGGAAGCAGGAAGGGTGCAACACATGTTTGACGTGTTGTCAGAAGCAGCTGCTGAACAATGTCGGCAAACCTCTGTCCTCCATTGTCGTATCGCGCAGCCAAAGTGTTCCCAAACGGGAGATCTTAACGAGGCAGGAGTGTCTTCCAGCTCTGGCTTTTACATGTTGTCTTAGCCTGGTCACTGCTAGCATGTGTACTCGTTCGGTACACCTCCGAACCGAACCCACCCTACCGAAACGGTTCAATCCAAATACATGTACCGTTACACCCCTACCGCAGACACTTCCTTTTTATCTTCGGGCCGAAACCACAATGGCTTTTTCCAAAGTGTCCAATCTGTGTCTTTCAGGGGAGTTTGGTGAGGTGTACCGTGGTATTTTTAAGGCGCCCGGCAGGAAGGAGGTGGCGGTGGCTGTCAAGACGCTAAAGCCCGGCTACTCCGAGAAACAGAGGCAGGACTTTCTGAGCGAGGCCTCCATCATGGGACAGTTCTCCCACCAGAACATCATTCACCTGGAGGGAGTGGTTACCAAATGTAAGCACATTTCTTTTCCAACCTGCCTATTTCTGAACGACATGTTGATCTTTTATTGTTATCTGTGTGCAGTCAAACACGCCATGATTGTGACTGAATATATGGAGAACGGAGCACTGGACCGGTATCTTAGGGTAAGTCGACCACGTGACACTTTTAGTCCTCCCACAATGTGAAAATGATGTGCTTCAAGTGGACTAAGGTTGTGTAACCGGTGGTCTTTTCCTTTGCGTTGTGTGGATTTTATGGAACACGACCAACACCATGGGTTGATGCTCAGATGCACTTTACTGATAAGCCCCTCTCCCGTTATCGTAGACAAAAAGGCGGAGTTATACACAACAGTAAAATAAAAACATACCTGATAATACACAGAATACAATTGTCGTGAATAACTTTTTGCCATCGTCGAGCCCCTCTCCCGTTATCGTAGACAAAAAGGCGGAGTTACACACAACAGTAAAATAAAAACATACCTGATAATACACACAACACAATTGTCGTGAATAACTTTTTGCCATCGTCGAGCCCCTCTCCCGTTATCGTAGACAAAAAGGCGGAGTTACACACAACAGTAAAATAAAAACATACCTGATAATACACAGAATACAATTGTGAATAACTTTTTGCCATCGTCGAGCCCCTCTCCCGTTATCGTGGACAAAAAGGCGGAGTTACATACAACAGTAAAATAAAAACATACCTGATAATACACACAACACAATTGTCGTGAATAACTTTTTGCCATCGTCGAGCCCCTCTCCCGTTATCGTGGACAAAAAGGCGGAGTTACATACAACAGTAAAATAAAAACATACCTGATAATACGCGGAATACAATTGTCGTGAATAACTTTTTGCCATCGTCGAGCCCCTCTCCCGTTATCGTAGACAAAAAGGCGGAGTTACACACAACAGTAAAATAGAAACATACCTGATAATACACAGAATACAATTGTCGTGAATAACTTTTTGCCATTGTCGAGCCCGTCTCCCGTTATCGTGGACAAAAAGGCGGAGTTATACACAACAGTAAAATAAAAACATACCTGATAATACACAGAATACAATTGTCGTGAATAACTTTTTGCCATTGTTGAGCCCCTCTCCCGTTATCGTAGACAAAAAGGCGGAGTTACATACAACAGTAAAATAAAAACATACCTGATAATACGCGGAATACAATTGTCGTGAATAACTTTTTGCCATCGTCGAGCCCCTCTCCCGTTATCGTAGACAAAAAGGCGGAGTTACATACAACAGTAAAATAAAAACATACCTGATAATACGCAGAATACAATTGTGAATAACTTTTTGCCATCGTCGAGCCCCTCTCCCGTTATCGTAGACAAAAAGGCGGAGTTATACACAACAGTAAAATAAAAACATACCTGATAATACACACAACACAATTGTCGTGAATAACTTTTTGCCATCGTCGAGCCCCTCTCCCGTTATCGTAGACAAAAAGGCGGAGTTACATACAACAGTAAAATAAAAACATACCTGATAATACGCAGAATACAATTGTCGTGAATAACTTTTTGCCATCGTCGAGCCCCTCTCCCGTTATCGTGGACAAAAAGGCGGAGTTACATACAACAGTAAAATAAAAACATACCTGATAATACACAGAATACAATTGTGAATAACTTTTTGCCATCGTCGAGCCCCTCTCCCGTTATCGTGGACAAAAAGGCGGAGTTACATACAACAGTAAAATAAAAACATACCTGATAATACACAGAATACAATTGTCGTGAATAACTTTTTGCCATTGTCGAGCCCGTCTCCCGTTATCGTAGACAAAAAGGCGGAGTTATACACAACAGTAAAATAAAAACGTACCTGATAATACACAGAATACAATTGTCGTGAATAACTTTTTGCCATTGTCGAGCCCGTCTCCCGTTATCGTAGACAAAAAGGCGGAGTTATACACAACAGTAAAATAAAAACGTACCTGATAATACACAGAATACAATTGTCGTGAATAACTTTTTGCCATCGTCGAGCCCGTCTCCCGTTATCGTAGACAAAAAGGCGGAGTTATACACAACAGTAAAATAAAAACATACTTGATAATACGCAGAATACAATTGTGAATAACTTTTTGCCATCGTCGAGCCCCTCTCCCGTTATCGTAGACAAAAAGGCGGAGTTATACACAACAGTAAAATAAAAACATACCTGATAATACACACAACACAATTGTCGTGAATAACTTTTTGCCATCGTCGAGCCCCTCTCCCGTTATCGTAGACAAAAAGGCGGAGTTACATACAACAGTAAAATAAAAACATACCTGATAATACGCAGAATACAATTGTGAATAACTTTTTGCCATCGTCGAGCCCCTCTCCCGTTATCGTAGACAAAAAGGCGGAGTTATACACAACAGTAAAATAAAAACATACCTGATAATACACACAACACAATTGTCGTGAATAACTTTTTGCCATCGTCGAGCCCCTCTCCCGTTATCGTAGACAAAAAGGCGGAGTTACATACAACAGTAAAATAAAAACATACTTGATAATACGCAGAATACAATTGTGAATAACTTTTTGCCATCGTCGAGCCCCTCTCCCGTTATCGTAGACAAAAAGGCGGAGTTATACACAACAGTAAAATAAAAACATACCTGATAATACACACAACACAATTGTCGTGAATAACTTTTTGCCATCGTCGAGCCCCTCTCCCGTTATCGTAGACAAAAAGGCGGAGTTATACACAACAGTAAAATAACAACATACCTGATAATACACACAACACAATTGTCGTGAATAACTTTTTGCCATCGTCGAGCCCCTCTCCCGTTATCGTAGACAAAAAGGCGGAGTTACATACAACAGTAAAATAAAAACATACCTGATAATACGCAGAATACAATTGTGAATAACTTTTTGCCATCGTCGAGCCCCTCTCCCGTTATCGTAGACAAAAAGGCGGAGTTATACACAACAGTAAAATAAAAACATACCTGATAATACACACAACACAATTGTCGTGAATAACTTTTTGCCATCGTCGAGCCCCTCTCCCGTTATCGTGGACAAAAAGGCGGAGTTACATACAACAGTAAAATAAAAACATACCTGATAATACGCAGAATACAATTGTCGTGAATAACTTTTTGCCATCGTCGAGCCCCTCTCCCGTTATCGTAGACAAAAAGGCGGAGTTACACACAACAGTAAAATAAAAACATACCTGATAATACACAGAATACAATTGTGAATAACTTTTTGCCATCGTCGAGCCCCTCTCCCGTTATCGTGGACAAAAAGGCGGAGTTATACACAACAGTAAAATAAAAACGTACCTGATAATACACAGAATACAATTGTCGTGAATAACTTTTTGCCATTGTCGAGCCCGTCTCCCGTTATCGTAGACAAAAAGGCGGAGTTATACACAACAGTAAAATAAAAACGTACCTGATAATACACAGAATACAATTGTCGTGAATAACTTTTTGCCATCGTCGAGCCCGTCTCCCGTTATCGTAGACAAAAAGGCGGAGTTATACACAACAGTAAAATAAAAACATACTTGATAATACGCAGAATACAATTGTGAATAACTTTTTGCCATCGTCGAGCCCCTCTCCCGTTATCGTAGACAAAAAGGCGGAGTTATACACAACAGTAAAATAAAAACATACCTGATAATACACACAACACAATTGTCGTGAATAACTTTTTGCCATCGTCGAGCCCCTCTCCCGTTATCGTAGACAAAAAGGCGGAGTTATACACAACAGTAAAATAACAACATACCTGATAATACACACAACACAATTGTCGTGAATAACTTTTTGCCATCGTCGAGCCCCTCTCCCGTTATCGTAGACAAAAAGGCGGAGTTACATACAACAGTAAAATAAAAACATACCTGATAATACGCAGAATACAATTGTGAATAACTTTTTGCCATCGTCGAGCCCCTCTCCCGTTATCGTAGACAAAAAGGCGGAGTTATACACAACAGTAAAATAAAAACATACCTGATAATACACACAACACAATTGTCGTGAATAACTTTTTGCCATCGTCGAGCCCCTCTCCCGTTATCGTGGACAAAAAGGCGGAGTTACATACAACAGTAAAATAAAAACATACCTGATAATACGCAGAATACAATTGTCGTGAATAACTTTTTGCCATCGTCGAGCCCCTCTCCCGTTATCGTAGACAAAAAGGCGGAGTTACATACAACAGTAAAATAAAAACATACCTGATAATACGCAGAATACAATTGTGAATAACTTTTTGCCATCGTCGAGCCCCTCTCCCGTTATCGTAGACAAAAAGGCGGAGTTATACACAACAGTAAAATAAAAACATACCTGATAATACACACAACACAATTGTCGTGAATAACTTTTTGCCATCGTCGAGCCCCTCTCCCGTTATCGTGGACAAAAAGGCGGAGTTACATACAACAGTAAAATAAAAACATACCTGATAATACACAGAATACAATTGTGAATAACTTTTTGCCATCAACGAGCCCCTCTCCCGTTATCGTGGACAAAAAGGCGGAGTTATACACAACAGTAAAATAAAAACATACCTGATAATACACAGAATACAATTGTCGTGAATAACTTTTTGCCATTGTCGAGCCCGTCTCCCGTTATCGTAGACAAAAAGGCGGAGTTATACACAACAGTAAAATAAAAACGTACCTGATAATACACAGAATACAATTGTCGTGAATAACTTTTTGCCATCGTCGAGCCCGTCTCCCGTTATCGTAGACAAAAAGGCGGAGTTATACACAACAGTAAAATAAAAACATACTTGATAATACGCAGAATACAATTGTGAATAACTTTTTGCCATCGTCGAGCCCCTCTCCCGTTATCGTAGACAAAAAGGCGGAGTTATACACAACAGTAAAATAAAAACATACCTGATAATACACACAACACAATTGTCGTGAATAACTTTTTGCCATCGTCGAGCCCCTCTCCCGTTATCGTAGACAAAAAGGCGGAGTTACATACAACAGTAAAATAAAAACATACCTGATAATACGCAGAATACAATTGTGAATAACTTTTTGCCATCGTCGAGCCCCTCTCCCGTTATCGTAGACAAAAAGGCGGAGTTATACACAACAGTAAAATAAAAACATACCTGATAATACACACAACACAATTGTCGTGAATAACTTTTTGCCATCGTCGAGCCCCTCTCCCGTTATCGTAGACAAAAAGGCGGAGTTATACACAACAGTAAAATAACAACATACCTGATAATACACACAACACAATTGTCGTGAATAACTTTTTGCCATCGTCGAGCCCCTCTCCCGTTATCGTAGACAAAAAGGCGGAGTTACATACAACAGTAAAATAAAAACATACCTGATAATACGCAGAATACAATTGTGAATAACTTTTTGCCATCGTCGAGCCCCTCTCCCGTTATCGTAGACAAAAAGGCGGAGTTATACACAACAGTAAAATAAAAACATACCTGATAATACACACAACACAATTGTCGTGAATAACTTTTTGCCATCGTCGAGCCCCTCTCCCGTTATCGTAGACAAAAAGGCGGAGTTATACACAACAGTAAAATAACAACATACCTGATAATACACACAACACAATTGTCGTGAATAACTTTTTGCCATCGTCGAGCCCCTCTCCCGTTATCGTAGACAAAAAGGCGGAGTTACATACAACAGTAAAATAAAAACATACCTGATAATACGCAGAATACAATTGTGAATAACTTTTTGCCATCGTCGAGCCCCTCTCCCGTTATCGTAGACAAAAAGGCGGAGTTATACACAACAGTAAAATAAAAACATACCTGATAATACACACAACACAATTGTCGTGAATAACTTTTTGCCATCGTCGAGCCCCTCTCCCGTTATCGTGGACAAAAAGGCGGAGTTACATACAACAGTAAAATAAAAACATACCTGATAATACGCAGAATACAATTGTCGTGAATAACTTTTTGCCATCGTCGAGCCCCTCTCCCGTTATCGTAGACAAAAAGGCGGAGTTACATACAACAGTAAAATAAAAACTTACCTGATAATACGCAGAATACAATTGTGAATAACTTTTTGCCATCGTCGAGCCCCTCTCCCGTTATCGTAGACAAAAAGGCGGAGTTATACACAACAGTAAAATAAAAACATACCTGATAATACACACAACACAATTGTCGTGAATAACTTTTTGCCATCGTCGAGCCCCTCTCCCGTTATCGTGGACAAAAAGGCGGAGTTACACACAACAGTAAAATAAAAACTTACCTGATAATACGCAGAATACAATTGTGAATAACTTTTTGCCATCGTCGAGCCCCTCTCCCGTTATCGTAGACAAAAAGGCGGAGTTATACACAACAGTAAAATAAAAACATACCTGATAATACACACAACACAATTGTCGTGAATAACTTTTTGCCATCGTCGAGCCCCTCTCCCGTTATCGTGGACAAAAAGGCGGAGTTACATACAACAGTAAAATAAAAACATACCTGATAATACACAGAATACAATTGTGAATAACTTTTTGCCATCAACGAGCCCCTCTCCCGTTATCGTGGACAAAAAGGCGGAGTTATACACAACAGTAAAATAAAAACATACCTGATAATACACAGAATACAATTGTCGTGAATAACTTTTTGCCATTGTCGAGCCCGTCTCCCGTTATCGTAGACAAAAAGGCGGAGTTATACACAACAGTAAAATAAAAACGTACCTGATAATACACAGAATACAATTGTCGTGAATAACTTTTTGCCATCGTCGAGCCCGTCTCCCGTTATCGTAGACAAAAAGGCGGAGTTATACACAACATTAAAATAAAAACATACTTGATAATACGCAGAATACAATTGTGAATAACTTTTTGCCATCGTCGAGCCCCTCTCCCGTTATCGTAGACAAAAAGGCGGAGTTATACACAACAGTAAAATAAAAACATACCTGATAATACACACAACACAATTGTCGTGAATAACTTTTTGCCATCGTCGAGCCCCTCTCCCGTTATCGTAGACAAAAAGGCGGAGTTACATACAACAGTAAAATAAAAACATACCTGATAATACGCAGAATACAATTGTGAATAACTTTTTGCCATCGTCGAGCCCCTCTCCCGTTATCGTACACAAAAAGGCGGAGTTATACACAACAGTAAAATAAAAACATACCTGATAATACACACAACACAATTGTCGTGAATAACTTTTTGCCATCGTCGAGCCCCTCTCCCGTTATCGTGGACAAAAAGGCGGAGTTATACACAACAGTAAAATAAAAACATACCTGATAATACACACAACACAATTGTGTGAATAACTTTTTGCCATTGTTGAGCCCCTCTCCCGTTATCGTAGACAAAAAGGCGGAGTTATACACAACAGTAAAATAAAAACATACCTGATAATACGCAGAATACAATTGTGAATAACTTTTTGCCATCGTCGAGCCCCTCTCCCGTTATCGTGGACAAAAAGGCGGGGTTATACACAACAGTAAAATAAAAACATACCTGATAATACACAGAATACAATTGTCGTGAATAACTTTTTGCCATTGTTGAGCCCCTCTCCCGTTATCGTGGACAAAAAGGCGGAGTTACATACAACAGTAAAATAAAAACATACCTGATAATACACAGAATACAATTGTCGTGAATAACTTTTTGCCATTGTCGAGCCCGTCTCCCGTTATCGTAGACAAAAAGGCGGAGTTACATACAACAGTAAAATAAAAACGTACCTGATAATACGCAGAATACAATTGTGAATAACTTTTTGCCATCGTCGAGCCCCTCTCCCGTTATCGTAGACAAAAAGGCGGAGTTATACACAACAGTAAAATAAAAACATACCTGATAATACACACAACACAATTGTCGTGAATAACTTTTTGCCATCGTCGAGCCCCTCTCCCGTTATCGTAGACAAAAAGGCGGAGTTATACACAACAGTAAAATAACAACATACCTGATAATACACACAACACAATTGTCGTGAATAACTTTTTGCCATCGTCGAGCCCCTCTCCCGTTATCGTAGACAAAAAGGCGGAGTTACATACAACAGTAAAATAAAAACATACCTGATAATACGCAGAATACAATTGTGAATAACTTTTTGCCATCGTCGAGCCCCTCTCCCGTTATCGTAGACAAAAAGGCGGAGTTATACACAACAGTAAAATAAAAACATACCTGATAATACACACAACACAATTGTCGTGAATAACTTTTTGCCATCGTCGAGCCCCTCTCCCGTTATCGTAGACAAAAAGGCGGAGTTATACACAACAGTAAAATAACAACATACCTGATAATACACACAACACAATTGTCGTGAATAACTTTTTGCCATCGTCGAGCCCCTCTCCCGTTATCGTAGACAAAAAGGCGGAGTTACATACAACAGTAAAATAAAAACATACCTGATAATACGCAGAATACAATTGTGAATAACTTTTTGCCATCGTCGAGCCCCTCTCCCGTTATCGTAGACAAAAAGGCGGAGTTATACACAACAGTAAAATAAAAACATACCTGATAATACACACAACACAATTGTCGTGAATAACTTTTTGCCATCGTCGAGCCCCTCTCCCGTTATCGTGGACAAAAAGGCGGAGTTACATACAACAGTAAAATAAAAACATACCTGATAATACGCAGAATACAATTGTCGTGAATAACTTTTTGCCATCGTCGAGCCCCTCTCCCGTTATCGTAGACAAAAAGGCGGAGTTACATACAACAGTAAAATAAAAACTTACCTGATAATACGCAGAATACAATTGTGAATAACTTTTTGCCATCGTCGAGCCCCTCTCCCGTTATCGTAGACAAAAAGGCGGAGTTATACACAACAGTAAAATAAAAACATACCTGATAATACACACAACACAATTGTCGTGAATAACTTTTTGCCATCGTCGAGCCCCTCTCCCGTTATCGTGGACAAAAAGGCGGAGTTACATACAACAGTAAAATAAAAACATACCTGATAATACACAGAATACAATTGTGAATAACTTTTTGCCATCAACGAGCCCCTCTCCCGTTATCGTGGACAAAAAGGCGGAGTTATACACAACAGTAAAATAAAAACATACCTGATAATACACAGAATACAATTGTCGTGAATAACTTTTTGCCATTGTCGAGCCCGTCTCCCGTTATCGTAGACAAAAAGGCGGAGTTATACACAACAGTAAAATAAAAACGTACCTGATAATACACAGAATACAATTGTCGTGAATAACTTTTTGCCATCGTCGAGCCCGTCTCCCGTTATCGTAGACAAAAAGGCGGAGTTATACACAACATTAAAATAAAAACATACTTGATAATACGCAGAATACAATTGTGAATAACTTTTTGCCATCGTCGAGCCCCTCTCCCGTTATCGTACACAAAAAGGCGGAGTTATACACAACAGTAAAATAAAAACATACCTGATAATACACACAACACAATTGTCGTGAATAACTTTTTGCCATCGTCGAGCCCCTCTCCCGTTATCGTAGACAAAAAGGCGGAGTTACATACAACAGTAAAATAAAAACATACCTGATAATACGCAGAATACAATTGTGAATAACTTTTTGCCATCGTCGAGCCCCTCTCCCGTTATCGTACACAAAAAGGCGGAGTTATACACAACAGTAAAATAAAAACATACCTGATAATACACACAACACAATTGTCGTGAATAACTTTTTGCCATCGTCGAGCCCCTCTCCCGTTATCGTGGACAAAAAGGCGGAGTTATACACAACAGTAAAATAAAAACATACCTGATAATACACACAACACAATTGTGTGAATAACTTTTTGCCATTGTTGAGCCCCTCTCCCGTTATCGTAGACAAAAAGGCGGAGTTATACACAACAGTAAAATAAAAACATACCTGATAATACGCAGAATACAATTGTGAATAACTTTTTGCCATCGTCGAGCCCCTCTCCCGTTATCGTGGACAAAAAGGCGGGGTTATACACAACAGTAAAATAAAAACATACCTGATAATACACAGAATACAATTGTCGTGAATAACTTTTTGCCATTGTTGAGCCCCTCTCCCGTTATCGTGGACAAAAAGGCGGAGTTACATACAACAGTAAAATAAAAACATACCTGATAATACACAGAATACAATTGTCGTGAATAACTTTTTGCCATTGTCGAGCCCGTCTCCCGTTATCGTAGACAAAAAGGCGGAGTTATACACAACAGTAAAATAAAAACGTACCTGATAATACGCAGAATACAATTGTGAATAACTTTTTGCCATCGTCGAGCCCCTCTCCCGTTATCGTAGACAAAAAGGCGGAGTTACACACAACAGTAAAATAAAAACATACCTGATAATACACACAACACAATTGTCGTGAATAACTTTTTGCCATCGTCGAGCCCCTCTCCCGTTATCGTGGACAAAAAGGCGGAGTTACATACAACAGTAAAATAAAAACATACCTGATAATACGCGGAATACAATTGTCGTGAATAACTTTTTGCCATCGTCGAGCCCCTCTCCCGTTATCGTAGACAAAAAGGCGGAGTTATACACAACAGTAAAATAAAAACGTACCTGATAATACACAGAATACAATTGTCGTGAATAACTTTTTGCCATTGTCGAGCCCGTCTCCCGTTATCGTAGACAAAAAGGCGGAGTTATACACAACAGTAAAATAAAAACATACCTGATAATACACACAACACAATTGTCGTGAATAACTTTTTGCCATCGTCGAGCCCCTCTCCCGTTATCGTAGACAAAAAGGCGGAGTTATACACAACAGTAAAATAAAAACGTACCTGATAATACACGGAATACAATTGTCTTGAATAACTTTTTGCCATCGTCGAGCCCCTCTCCCGTTATCGTAGACAAAAAGGCGGAGTTACATACAACAGTAAAATAAAAACATACCTGATAATACACAGAATACAATTGTCGTGAATAACTTTTTGCCATCGTCGAGCCCCTGCACAAATATAATGATGAACAAGAAAGTGAACTTAAGTGCTTAACAAGACGATACATTTTCTGTCGTCTCTCCCGTTATCGTAGACAAAACGGAAATTGGAAGGCGTTTCCAACGCATATAAAAAGACAGGTGTCAGAGTAAAAACAACTGAATTTCCCCCAGGGATCATTAAAGTACTTTCTGTTCTATTCTAATAATTGTAGTAGGAGGGACAACGAAACAATGGTTCCACGTTGACAAAATATCGAACAACATCAGGTATTTACATGTAACTTACACATTTTGTGTACCGTATTTTTCGGACTATAAGTTGCAGTTTTTTTCATAGTTTGACATATTCTCCGGAGCGACTTATGTGTGAAATTATTAACACATTACCGTAAAATATCAAATAATATTATTTATCTAATTCGCGGAAAAGACGAAGAAAATGTCAGCAATCGTCACACACACGTCAACCAATGAGAATTCGGCGGGGGAGGGTCATGGCAGAAGTGCATTGTGGGTCATGGGATGCTAACTGCTAAATGCTATATGCTACTGCCGTAGCTATTAAGATAGGTAATTTAATCGTTGGCGGTAACTTATAAAATTTGAGAAGGGCTGAACAAAATTGTCACAGAAAAGGAAATCATGTACTGCAGATTACACAATATCTAATAATATTTTTTATTTCATTCGCGGTAGAGACGAAGAAAATGTCAGCAATCGTCACACACACGTCAACCAATAAGAATTCGGCAGGGGAGGGTCATGGCAGAAGTGCATTGTGGGTCATGGAATGCTAACTGCTATATGCTATATGCTACTGCCGTAGCTATTAAGATAGGTAATTTCATCGTTGGCGGTAACTTATAAAAACTGAGAAGGGCTGAACAAAAATGTCACAGAAAAGGAAATCATGTACTGCAGATTACAAGCTGGACGTAGTGAAATATGCAGCAGAAAACGACAACAGGAAGCGGCGCATACCTTTGGAGTTGGCAGAGTTGTTTAGAAGCAACATCGAGGAAGAAGATTTCATCGGATTTATCGATTAGGAGTGACAGATTGTTTGGTAAACGTATAGCATGTTCTATATGTTATAGTTATTTGAATGACTCTTACCATAATATGTTACGTTAACACACCAGGCACCTTCTCAGTTGGTTGTTTATGCCTCATATAACGTACACTTATTCAGCCTGTTGTTCACTATTCTTTATTTATTTTAAATTGCCTTTCCAATGTCTATTCTTGGTGTTGGGTTTTATCAAATAAATTTCCCCCAAAATGCGACTTATACTCCAGTGCGACGTATATATGTTTTTTTCATTCTTTATTATGCATTTTCGGCCGGTGCGACTTATATTCCGGAGCGATTTATAATCCAAAAAATACGGTAAATATAACAATAATAAAGCATTATAAAATACATTGTTTACAAGGCGTAATTGACCCTGTTACAGTTGTACGGTGTACCAGTACTAATATAGTATCGTGGTACTAATGAATCAAAAACGGTACTATAGTCTGTTTGAAAAGTGCCGGTTTGCCATATTTTTTTTTTTTTCCGGCGTGACGGCGCGTCGTTGTCACGTCGTGACATTGCTGGTTTTACTAGCAGAGGAGCATGTTCGGCAGCGCACAATCACAGAGTACTGACAAGTCCATGAAATCAGGGAGTGCTTACAAGTCCATTGAAGGGCATTTTATGGCTTTTCTTAATTTCATTACATGCTATGGTATGATGGCCCTGCGATGAGTTGCGACTTGTTCAAGGTGTACACCGCCTTCCGCCCGATTGTAGCTGAGATAGGCACCAGCGCCCCCCGCGACCCCAAAGGGAATAAGCGGTAGAAAATGGATGGATGGATGGGCTATGGTATGATTTTATTGTCATAATTTTATTGCATGATTTTTGTATCCCTTTAACTTAGGTAGCCAGGGACTGCGGATACAAATGAGCTATTTAGCTATAATCTGGTACAAAACATATCTGTCTTTGAGCTTAATGTTTCTGTGCACTAAACTAAAAGCAGACACAGAGTGTAGACAGAAAAGGGAGAACGGACGCATTTTGGCTTAAAAACTAACGATAAAGGTGAAGTTATAACACTGAAACGCCCTCAGGAAGAGGTGCTTTAAGACAAGGCTAGCTCGTTTGCGGCGAACGTCCATCCGCAATCTGCAGTGTTTTAGCTCCTTCTAAATCACTAATCCTCGCCTCCATGGTGACAAATAAAGTATGTTTCGTACAAGTATCATCCCTGCAGGATGAGAAATAGCTAAACATGCTTCACTACACACCGGGGTGCAGCTGAGATAGGCTCCAGCACCCCCTGCGACCCTGAATGGGACACGCGGTAAAAAAAAATGAATGGATGGATGTACAAAAATATACATTTATCTCCATTAACAAGTTATTACAATAGATAGACAGATATATTGAAGATTGAGGGGTCCTGATCCAATAATGCTATTGGATATGAGTCCGATACCAGCAACAAAACAAATGCTTCTTAAATCTCCAAATGCTCCCATACAAGCAGTCCTGCAGTGCGTTTACTTGTGCAAAGCTGCACATCCAGTAAACATCTAAATGTCCTCCAGTAAACACTCAAAGTTGGTCTTTACTTGTATTTTATTTCAGTGAAGTCAAATAAGTGTTTGATGAGCGTTCCTCAACTTTCTCAGTCTTTTTTGCCACTTGTGCCAGCTTTTTTTAAAACATGTTGCAGGCATCAAGTTGCAAATGAGGTAATATTTGCAAAAAAATAACAAAAGTTTTCCAGTTTGAATGTTAAAGGCCTACTGAAATGAGATTTTCTTATTCAAACGGGGATAGCAGGTCCATTCTATGTGTCATACTTGATCATTTCGCGATATTGCCATATTTTTGCTGAAAGGATTTAGTAGAGAACATCCACGATAAAGTTTGCAATTTTAGGTCGCTAATAAAAAAGCCTTGCCTTTACCAGAAGTAGCAGACGATGTGCGCGGAACTTCACAAGTTGTGGAGCTCCCTACATCTGAACATTGTTTACAATCATGGCCACCAGCAGCGAGAGCGATTCAGACCAAGTAAGCGACGAGTTCCCCAATAATTTGAGCGAGGATGAAAGATTCGTGGATGAGGAAAGTGAGAGTGAAGGACTAGAAAAGAAAAAAAAAAGACTAGAGGGCAGTGGGAGCGATTCAGATGTTATTAGACACATTTACTA
The DNA here is from genome assembly GCF_033978795.1 of Nerophis ophidion. NCBI lineage: Eukaryota > Metazoa > Chordata > Actinopteri > Syngnathiformes > Syngnathidae > Nerophis > Nerophis ophidion. Next base: position 71,184,703 of record NC_084616.1, on the reverse strand, counting down.
GGATAATTCTGGAAAATCCCTTATCTGCTTATTGTGTTACTAGTGTTTTAGTGAGATTATATGGTCATACCTGTACAACCTGGAGGTCAGCCCCGCACCTTTCTTCAGCACCAGTCGAGGGGTGGTGGCAATGCCCATCTCTGCCCTTCGCAAGGGACCCTCTTCGAAACACGATCTTTCGAAATGATCGCCGCATAATACACTGTACTTTGTGTGTGTGGTCCAATCCAACCGTGTTCGCTTGACATCTCTTTTCCATACTAAAGCTTGACTGTCATCTTTCGGGAATGTAAACCATGAAACACCGGCGCTGTGTTTGTGTTGCTTAAGCCGGCTGCAATACACCGCTTCCCACCTACAGCTTTCTTCTTTGATGTCTCCATTGTTCATTGAACAAATTGCAAAAGATTCAGCAACACAGATGTCCGGAATACTGTGCAATGAAAACAGACGACTTAATAGCTGGGAACGATGCTGGAAGAAAATGTCCTCTATAATCCGTGACGTCACGCGCACGCGTCATCATACCGAGACGTTTCAGCAGGAAATTTAAAATTGCAATTTAGTAAACTAACTCAGCCGTTTTGGCATGTGTTGCAATGTTAATATTTCATCATTGATATATAAACTATCAGACTGCGTGGTCGGTAGTAGTGGGTTTCAGTAGGCCTTTAAGTATCTTGTCTTTGCAGTCTATTCAATTGAATATAGGTTGAAAAGGATTTGCAAAATCTTTGTATTCTGTTTTTATTTACCATTTAGACAACGTGTTTTAGGTTTTGTATTTAAAGGAAATCAATCAATCAATCAATCAATGTTTATTTATATAGCCCCAAATCACAAATGTCTCAAAGGACTGCACAAATCATTACGACTACAACATCCTCGGAAGAACCCACAAAAGGGCAAGGAAAACTCACACCCAGTGGGCAGGCAGAATTCACATCCAGTGGGACGCCAGTGACAATGCTGACTATGAGAAACCTTGGAGAGGACCTCAGATGTGGGCAACCCCCCCCCCCTCTAGGGGACCGAAAGTAATGGATGTCGAGCGGGTCTAACTTGATACTGTGAAAGTTCAATCCATAGTGGCTCCAACACAGCCGTGAGAGTTCAGTTCAGGCGGATCCAAGACAGCAGCGAGAGTCCCGTCCACAGGAAACCATCTCAAGCGGAGGCGGATCAGCAGCGTAGAGATGTCCCCAACCGATACACAGGCGACCGGTCCATCCTGGGTCCTGACGAGCGGTCCATCCTGTATAGATCCTGTATAAATATAGACTTAAAACATTTAAAGAAAATCTGCTATATGCAATGAGATTTAAAAGAAAAATATTTTGTTTTGTTTTTTTTCCACACAAAAAAAAACTGCTTTGTAGAAAGGCCGCGATATTTGAAGCGTGATGTAGAATGGGAGGACTGTCTACATAAAAAAGGATGTAGCTGAACAATTAAGTCATTGTCTGTTTTGTAACTAACTGGTGTGTTTGTCATGTTTTCTTTCCATTAGGACCGCGACGGAGAGATTTCCTCCTTCCAGCTGGTGGGCATGCTGCGTGGCATCGCTGCTGGCATGAAGTACCTCTCTGATATGAGCTACGTCCACCGTGACCTGGCCGCTCGCAACATCCTGGTCAACACCGCTCTGGAGTGTAAAGTGTCCGACTTCGGCTTGTCGAGAGTTCTTGAGGACGATCCTGAGGGAACGTACACTACGAGTGTGAGTGAACGCACGCTGCAAAAACTGATATCTAAGTAGGATTAAATATCTAAAAAAAGGCTGATATTTGCTTATTTTCTGTCTGATAAGATCATTCTTCTCACTAAGCAGATTCTATGTTAGTGTTTTACTTGTTTTAGGAGTTTTGGTTCTAAATGATCTCAGTAAGATATTACAGCTTGTTGCTGAGATTTGATGACCTATATTGAGTAAAACATGCTTGAAACTAGAATATCAAGTGTTGCAAAGCTGTGTGATCAACACTCACAAGTATGAAATTCCTTTTTTTTAAAGTAATAATGTCTTACTTTAAGCATGAAAAAAATCATATTTTTCAACATATTGAGCAAAAAGGTCTCTTTTTTTCTAGCAAGAAAAGTGCACTTGTTATTAGTGAGAATATACTTATTTTAAGGTATTTTTAGGTTCATTGAGGTTAGCTAATTTTACTTGTTTTGGAAAGTCTTGACAAGCCGAATTTTCTTGTTCTATTGGCAGATCATTTTGCTTACTTCAAGTAAAATACCCCTCATTTTTGTATTTTTTTTTCTTGTTTTTGAACACTGACTTTTTGCAGTGCAGCGGTTCAGCACCCCAACTGACAATTTATTTTTCCATTGTCATTTTTTAATTATATCCCAAGTAGGGCGGCAAAATTCCGTGAATATTCAAAGTTGGAAACTTTCCACGAGAATATGTGGGAAATTAATGGGAATAAACATTGAATGCAACATGCTAGATCTTGCAACATGATTATTAGCTAAAACAAACTGATTTTAATGCAAATTCAGTAGATTTTCAACCCTGCACTGTGCATTCCTCCATCATATGCACAGATATTTCCCAGCATGCTACACACTACAGCAGGGCTATTGAGGCCACACTAGTATTCGAGCCCAAGGACTTCTACAAAGTTCTACCGGAGCTTAATTTAAGACTATTTTTCAACATACTGAGCAAAAAGGTCTCATTTAGTTTTTCTACCAAGAAGAGTGCACTTTTTTAGTGAGAATATACTTATTTTAAGCTATTTGTGGGTTCATTGAGGTTAGCTAATTTTACTCGTTTTGGAAAGTCTTGACAAGCCAAATTTTGTTATTCTATTGGCAGATCATTTTGCTTAGTTCAAGTAAAATACCCCTCATTTTTGTATTTTTTTTCTTGTTTTTGAACACTGACTTTTTGCAGTGCAGCGGTCCAGCACCCCAACTGACAATTTATTTTTCCATTGTCATTTTTTAATTATATCCCAAGTAGGGCGGCAAAATTCCGTGAATATTCAAAGTTGGAAACTTTCCACGGGAATAAATGGGGAATTAATGGGAATAAACATTGAATGCAACATGCTAGATCTTGCAGCATGATTATTAGTAGTACAACCTGATTTAATGCAAATTCAGTAGAATTTCAACCCTTTACTGTGCATTCCTCCCTCATATGCACATATAATTCCCAGCATGCTACACACTACAGCAGGGCTATTGAGGCCACACTAGTATTTGAGCCCAAGGACTTCTACAAAGTTCTACAGGAGCTTGATATAAGAACATTTTTCAACATATTGAGCAAAATGGTCTCGTTTTGTTTATACCAAGAAAAGTGCACTTGTTATTAGTGAGAATATACTTATTTTAAGCTATTTTTGAGTTCATTGAGGTTAGCTAATTTGACTTGTTTTGGAAAGTCTTGACAAGCCAAATGTTCTTATTCTATTGGCAGATCATTTTGCTTACTTCAAGTAAAATACCCCACATTTTTGTTGTTGTTTTTGAACACTGTCTTTTTGCAGTGCAGCGGTCCAGCACCCCAACTGACAAGTTCTTTTTCCATTGTCATTTTCTAATCGTATCCCAAATAGGGTGGCAAAATTCCGTGAATATTCAAAGTTGGAAACTTTCCACGGGAATAAATGGGAATTAATGGGAATAAACATTGAATGCAACATGCTAGATCTTGCAGCATGATTATTAGCTAAAACAAACTAATTTAAATGCAAATTCAGTAGAATTTCAACCCTGCACTGTGCATTCCTCCCTCACATGCACAGATAATTCCCAGCATGCTACACACTACAGCAGGGCTATTGAGGCCACACTAGTATTTGAGCCCAAGGACTTCTACAAAGTTCTACAGGAGCTTAATTTAAGAACATTTTTCAACATATTGAGCAAAATGGTCTTATTTTGTTTTTTCTACCAAGAAAAGTGCACTTGTTATTAGTCAGAATATACTTATTTTAAGCTATTTTTAGGTTCATTGAGGTTAGCTAATTTTACTTGTTTTGGAAAGTCTTGACAAGCTAAATTTTGTTATTCTATTGGCAGATCATTTTGTTTAGTTCAAGTAAAATACCCCTCATTTTTGTATTTTTTTTCTTGTTTTTGAACACTGACTTTTTGCAGTGCAGTGGTCCAGCACCCCAACTGACAAATTATTTTTCCATTGTCGTTTTCTAATTGTATCCCAAGTAGGGTGGCAAAATTCCGTGAATATTCAAAGTTGGAAACTTTCCACGGGAATAAATGGGAATTAATGGGAATAAACATTGAATGCAACATGCTAGATCTTGCAGCATGATTATTAGCTAAAACAACCTGATTTAATGCAAATTCAGTAGAATTTCAACCCTGCACTGTGCATTCCTCCCTCACATGCACAGATAATTCCCAGCATGCTACACACTACTGCAGGGTTATTGAGGCCACACTAGTATTTGAGCCCAAGGACTTCTAAAAAGTTCTACAGGAGCTTAATTTAAGACTATTTTTCAACATACTGAGCAAAAAGGTCTCATTTAGTTTTTCTACCAAGAAGAGTGCACTTTTTAGTGAGAATATACTTATTTTAAGGTATTTTTGGGTTCATTGAGGTTAGCTAATTTGACTCGTTTTGGAAAGTCTTAACAAGCCGAATTTTTTTGTTCTATTGGCAGATCATTTTGCTTACTTCAAGTAAAATACCCCTCATTTTTGTATTGTTTTTCTTGTTTTTGAACACTGACTTTTTGCAGTGCAGTGGTTCAGCACCCCAACTGACAAGTTCTTCTTCCATTGTCATTTTCTAATCGTATCCAAAGTAGGGTGGCAAAATTCCGTGAATATTCAAAGTTGAAAACTTTCCATGGGAATATACGGGAAATTAATGGGAATAAACATTGAATGCAACATGCTAGATCTTGCAGCATGATTATTAGCTAAAACAACCTGATTTTAATGCAAATTCAGTAGAATTTCAACCCTGCACTGTGCATTCCTCCATCACATGCACAGATAATTCCCAGCATGCTACACACTACAGCAGGGCTATTGAGGCCACACTAGTATTCGAGCCCAAGGACTTCTACAAAGTTCTACAGGAGCTTGATATAAGAACATTTTTCAACATATTGAGCAAAATTGTCTCATTTTGTTTTTTTACCCAGAAGAGTACACTTGTTTTTAGTGAGAATATACTTATTTTGAGCTATTTGTGGGTTCATTGAGGTTAGCTAATTTTACTTGTTTTGGAAAGTCTTGACAAGCCAAATTTTCTTATTCTATTGGCAGATCATTTTGCTTACTTCAAGTAAAATACCCCTCATTTTTGTTGTTGTTTTTGAACACTGTCTTTTTGCAGTGCAGCGGTCCAGCACCCCAACTGACAAGTTCTTCTTCCATTGTCATTTTCTAATCGTATCCCAAATAGGGTGGCAAAATTCTGTGAATATTCAAAGTTGGACACTTTCCACGGGAATAAAAGGGGAATTAATGGGAATAAACATTGAATGCAACATGCTAGATCTTGCAGCATGATTATTAGCTAAAAAAAAACCTGATTTGAATGCAAATTCAGTATAATTTCAACCCTGCACTGTGCATTCCTCCATCACATGCACACATAATTCCCAGCATGCTACACACTACAGCAGGGCTATTGAGGCCACACTAGTATTTGAGCCCAAGGACTTCTACAAAGTTCTACAGGAGCTTGATATAAGAACATTTTTCAACATATTGAGCAAAATTGTCTCATTTTGTTTTTCTACCCAGAAGAGTGCACTTGTTTTTAGTTCGAATATACTTATTTTAAGCTATTTTTAGGTTCATTGAGGTTAGCTAATTTTACTTGTTTTGGAAAGTCTTGACAAGCCGAATTTTCTTGTTCTATTGGCAGATCATTTTGCTTACTTCAAGTAAAATACCCCTCATTTTTGTATTTTTTTTCTTGTTTTTGAACACTGACTTTTTGCAGTGCAGCGGTCCAGCACCCCAACTGACAATTTATTTTTCCATTGTCATTTTTTAATTATATCCCAAGTAGGGCGGCAAAATTCCGTGAATATTCAAAGTTGGAAACTTTCCACGAGAATATGTGGGAAATTAATGGGAATAAACATTGAATGCAACATGCTAGATCTTGCAGCATGATTATTAGCTAAAACAAACTGATTTTAATGCAAATTCAGTAGATTTTCAACCCTGCACTGTGCATTCCTCCATCACATGCACAGATAATTCCCAGCATGCTACACACTACAGCAGGGCTATTGAGGCCACACTAGTATTTGAGCCCAAGGACTTCTACAAAGTTCTACCGGAGCTTAATTTAAGACTATTTTTCAACATACTGAGCAAAAAGGTCTCATTTAGTTTTTCTACCAAGAAGAGTGCACTTTTTTAGTGAGAATATACTTATTTTAAGCTATTTGTGGGTTCATTGAGGTTAGCTAATTTTACTTGTTTTGGAAAGTCTTGACAAGCTAAATTTTGTTATTCTATTGGCAGATCATTTTGCTTAGTTCAAGTAAAATACCCCTCATTTTTGTAATTTTTGTTGATGTTTTTGAACACTGACTTTTTGCAGTGCGGTGGTCCAGCACCCCAACTGACAAGTTATTTTTCCATTGTCATTTTGTAATTATATCCCAAGTAGGGCGGCAAAATTCCGTGAATATTCAAAGTTGAAAACTTTCCGCGGGAGTAAATGGGGAATTAATGGGAATAAACATTGAATGCAACATGCTAGATCTTGCAGCATGATTATTAGCTAAAACATCCTGATTTTAATGCAAATTCAGTAGAATTTCAACCCTTCACTGTGCATTCCTCCATCACATGCACAGATATTTCCCAGCATGCTACACACTACAGCAGGGCTATTGAGGCCACACTAGTATTTGAGCCCAAGGACTTCTACAAAGTTCTACAGGAGCTTAATTTAAGAATATTTTTCAACATATTGAGCAAAATGGTCTCATTTTGTTTTTTCTACCAAGAAGAGTGCACTTTTTTTTAGTTCGAATATACTTATTTTAAGCTATTTTTGGGTTCATTGAGGTTAGCTAATTTTACTTGTTTTGAAAAGTCTTGACAATCCAAATTTTCTTATTCTATTGGCAGATAGGTTGATTGGCAACACTAAATTGGCCCTAGTGTGTGAATGTGAGTGTGAATGTTGTCTGTCTATCTGTGTTGGCCCTGCGATGAGGTGGCGACTTGTCCAGGGTGTACCCTGCCTTCCGCCCGATTGTAGCTGAGATAGGCGCCAGCGCCCCCCGCGACCCCGAAAGGGAATAAGCGGTAGAAAATGGATGGATGGATGGATGGATATTGGCAGATCATTTTGCTTACTTCAAGTAAAATACCCCTCATTTTTGTTGTTGTTTTTGAACACTGACTTTTTGCAGTGCAGCGGTCCAGCACCCCAACTGACAAGTTCTTTTTCCATTGTCATTTTCTAATCGTATCCCAAATAGGGTGGCAAAATTCTGTGAATATTCAAAGTTGGACACTTTCCACGGGAATAAAAGGGGAATTAATGGGAATAAACATTGAATGCAACATGCTAGATCTTGCAGCATGATTATTAGCTAAAAAAAAACCTGATTTGAATGCAAATTCAGTATAATTTCAACCCTGCACTGTGCATTCCTCCATCAAATGGACAGATAATTCCCAGCATGCTGCACACTTTTTTTTCTAGCAAGAAAAGTGCACTTGTTATTGGTGAAAATATACTTATTTTAAGGTATTTTGGGGTTCATTGAGGTTAGCTAATTTTACTTGTTTTGGAAAGTCTTGACAAGCCAAATTTTCTTGTTCTATTGGCTGATAATTTTGCTTACTTCTAATAAAATACCCCTTTTTCTTGTATTTTTTTTTCTTGTTTTTGAACACTGACTTTTTGCAGTATGGATAAGTTAGTTAGCCCCCACTTGGTCTTAAACAAGATACGTATGCTTTCACCTTTATGGAAACAATGCAGGGAAAAAGAGCCTTGACCTTATTTTTGTTCAACAGGGCGGTAAGATCCCCATACGTTGGACAGCTCCAGAGGCAATCGCGTACAGGAAGTTCACCTCGGCCAGCGACGTGTGGAGTTTTGGCATCGTCATGTGGGAGGTCATGGCTTTTGGCGAAAGGCCTTACTGGGACATGAGTAATCACGAGGTGAGATCCTGTTAGAGTGCACGGTTTTAGGTTGCGGCCTCATTTTTTTAAAAAGCCGTCATCGAGCAAAGCTCTTCTAAATTGTTTGCAGGTGATGAAGGCCATCAACGAGGCTTTCAGGCTGCCGGCGCCTATGGACTGTCCCTCCACTGTTTACCAGCTCATGCTGCAGTGCTGGCTGCAGGACCGCTCCAAAAGGCCACGTTTCGGGGACATTGTCAGCCTGCTGGACAAACTGCTGCGCAGTCCAGAATCCCTGAAGACCATCGCGGACTTTGATCCACGGTAACGTTTATTTAAAATATCCAAGCGAGGGCTGTGAATAAACAGTGTGCGTTTGCATCATCAGTACACACAATATGATACACTATACCAGTATTAGTCTAATACCGCAATACTAATGAATCATATTCAGTACTATACCACCTCTAAAAAGTATCGATGTTTTTTAGCATCACAAATATTTTTTTAGATTTTTTTTTAATGTATATTATGTTTATAAACTCAGGAAATATGTCCCTGGACACATGAAGACTTTGAATATGACCAAAGTATGATACTGTAACGACTCAGTATCGGATTGACATTCAAATTTGTGGTATCATCCAAAACTAAAGTAAAGCATCCAAACAACAGAAGGATAAGTGATAATTACATTTTAACAGCAGAGTACCGTATTTTTCAGACTATAAGTCACAGGTTTTTTTTATAATTCGGCCAGGGGTGCGACTTATACTCAGGAGCGACTTATGTGTGAAATTATTAACACATTACCGTAAAATATCAATTAATATTATTTAGCTCATTCACGTAAGAGACTAGATGTAAAAGATTTCATCGGATTTATTGATTAGGAGTGACAGATTGTTTAGTAAACATATAGCATGTTCTATATGTTATATTTATTTGAATGATTCTTACCATAATATGTTACGTTAACATACCAGACACTTTCTCAGTTGGTTATTTATATATATGATATTATGCATACATCACATGTGTTCATTCATAGTTTTGATGCCCTCAGTGACAATCCACAATTTAAATAGTCATGAAAATAGAGAAAACGCATTGAAATGAGGTGTGTTCAAACTTTTGTACTGTATATAATACAAATGATCTAAACCAAGCGGAAGTGTTTTAAATGTAGATTAAAGTCATCATAGGCCCCCTGTAAGTTTAAAGTTATGTAACAAAAAAGTATTTAATTTTCAAATCAATTCATTTTGATTTAGTTTTGTTTTAATTTAATTAATATTTATTTAATTTGGAGGGCACACTGAATGGCTTGTCAGTGAATCTTTTTCACATCTATGGACCCAGGGTTTCCCACACATTTATTTATTTGTGGCGGCCCGCCACGAAAGAATTACGGTCGCCACAAAAAAAATAAAAATAATAAGAATTTTTTTGGGGGGAGATTTTGACTCGCTCGACCGCTCATAAAAGCAATGGGACTCTGTCTGTGAATGGAGCTTGTAGTTACATATCATATAAATATGTAAATATTATATAAATATGTATATAAATATGTACATAAAGTGTTGTAATTATATTCCAACTCCGCGTTCTTCTTGGTCATCGCCGCCACCGCCGCCACCGCTGCCACCGCCGCTGCCACCCCACATCAATTTATTTGTGGCGGCCCGCCACGAAATAAATTTTAAAAAAATACAATTAAATTATAATATTTTTGTTTTTTTTTCCTCTCGGCTTTTGACTCGCTCGACCGCTCATAAAAGCAATGGGACTCTGTCTGTGAATGGAGCTTGTAGTTACATATCATATAAATATGTAAATATTATATAAATATGTATATAAATATGTACATAAAGTGTTGTAATTATATTCCAACTCCGTGTTCTTCTTGGTCATCGCCGCCACCGCCGCTGCCACCGCCGCTGCCACCCCCCATCAATTTATTTGTGGCGGCCCGCCACGAAAAAATTACGCCCGCCACAAAAAAAAAAAAAAAAAATACAATTAAATTATAAAATTGTTTTTTTGTTTTGTTTTTTTTACTCTCGGCTTTTGACTCGCTCGGCCGCTCATAAAAGCAATGGGACTCTGTCTGTGAATGGAGCTTGTAGTTGCATATTATATAAATATGTAAATATTATATAAATATGTAAATATTATATAAATATGTATATAAATATGTACATAAAGTGTTGTAATTATATTCCAACTCCGCGTTCTTCTTGGTCATCATCGCCACCGCCGCCGCCGCTGCCACCGCCGCTGCCACCGCCGCTGCCACCCCCCATCAATTTATTTGTGGCTGCCCGCCACGAAAAAATTACGCCCGCCACAAAATAAAAATAAAAAAAATACAATTAAATTATAAAATAGTTTTTTTTGTGTGTTTTTTTTCCTCTCGGCTTTTGACTCGCTCGACCGCTCATAAAAGCAACGGGACTCTGTCTGTGAATGGAGCTTGTAGTTACATATTATATAAATATTATATAAATATTTATATAAATATATGTACATAAAGTGTTGTAATTGTATTCCAACTCCGCGTTCTTCTTGGTCATCGCCGCTACCACCGCCGCCACCACCGTCGCCACCGCCGCTGCCACCTCCCATCAATTTATTTGTGGCGGCCCGCCACGAAAAAATTACGCCCGCCACAAAATTAAATAAAAAAAAATACAATTAAATTATAAAATTGTTTTTTTTTTTTTCCTCTCGGCTTTTGACTCGCTCGACCGCTCATAAAAGCAACGGGACTCTGTCTGTGAATGGAGCTTGTAGTTACATATTATATAAATATGTAAATATTATATAAATATGTATATAAATATGTACATAAAGTGTTGTAATTATATTCCAACTCCGCGTTCTTCTTGGTCATCGCCACCGCCACCACCGCTGCCACCACCGCTGCCACCACCGCTGCCACCACCGCTGCCACTGCCGCTGCCACTGCCACTGCCACCGCCGCTGCCACTGCCACCACCGCTGCCACTGCCACTGCCGCTGCCACTGCCACCGCCGCTGCCACTGCCACCGCCGCTGCCACTGCCGCTGCCACTGCCACCGCCGCTGCCACTGCCACCGCCGCTGCCACTGCCACCGCCGCTGCCACTGCCCATCAATTTATTTGTGGCGGCCCGCCACGAAAAAATTACACCCGCCACAAAATTAAAAAAAAAAAAAAATACAATTAAATTATAAAATTGTTTTTTTTTTTTTTTTTTTTTTTCCTCTCGGCTTTTGACTCGCTCGACCGCTCATAAAAGCAATGGGACTCTGTCTGTGAATGGAGCTTGTAGTTACATATTATATAAATATGTAAATATTATATAAATATGTATATAAATATGTACATAAAGTGTTGTAATTGTATTCCAACTGCGCGTTCTTCTTGGTCATCGCCGCCACCACCGCCGCTGCCACCGCCACTGCCACCGCCGCCGCCACCGCCGCTGCCACCGCCGCTGCCACCGCCGCTGCCACCGCCGCTGCCACCCCCCATCAATTTATTTGTGGCGGCCCGCCACAAAAAAATTACACCCGCCACAAAATTTAAAAAAAAATAAAAATACAATTACGGCGATTACATTTATTTATTTATTTTTTAATAGTTTGGCCAAGTCCCACCCCCGGCCAAACTACAAAAAAAAAAACGCGACTTATAGTCCGAAAAATACGGTAAATATGTACATAAAGTGTTGTAATTATATTCCAAGTCCGCGTTCTTCTTGGTCATCGCCGCCGCTGCCACTGCCACCGCCGCTGCCACCGCCCATCAATTTATTTGTGGCGGCCCGCCACGAAAAAATTACACCCGCCACAAAATTAAAAAAAAATAAGAATACAAATAAATTATAAAATTGTTTTTTTGTTTTGTTTTTTTTCCTCTCGGCTTTTGACTCGCTCGACCGCTCATAAAAGCAATGGGACTCTGTCTGTGAATGGAGCTTGTGGTTACATATGTAAATATTATATAAATATTTATATACCGTATTTTTCGGACTATAAGTCGCAGTGTTCTCCACAGTCCAGCGGGGGGTGAGACCCGGCCAAACCCCCAAAAAATAGTGTGTGTATATATATATATATATGTATATATATATATATATATATTTTTTTTTTTTTTTTCTTTTTTTTTTCTTTATTTATTTATTTATTTTTTAATAATACAAATACAAAAAAAAACGCGACTTATAGTCCGAAAAATGTGGTAAATATGTACATAAAGTGTTGTAATTATATTCCAACTCCGAGTTCTTCTTGGTCATCCCCCCTGTCGCCCGACCACACCACCACAAATAGATGCCTTACCTGTGGGAAACACTGATGGACCAATTAATGTGCTGCATAGTATACATTTAAAAAAAAAAAAGTAGACTTTTTAATGAGGGGGGCGACTTGTCCAGGGTATACCCTGCCTTCTGCCCGATTGTAGCTGAAATAGGCTCCAGCACCCCCCGCGACCCTGAAGGGAATAAGCGGTAGAAAATGGATGGACGGATGGACTTTTTTATGCAACATTAATGTCATTTTTATTTTTTTAATTAACAATTAAATGTGAAATTAATGTGATTTTTATGTGAAGTGAATTATATTTATATAGCACTTTTTCTCAAATGACTCAAAACAGTTTACATAGTGAAACCCAATATCTAAATTACATTCAAACCAGTGTGGGTGGCACTGGAAGCAGGTGGGTAAAGTGTCTTGCCCAAGGACACAACGGCAGTGACTAGGATGGCAGAAGCGGGAATCGAACCTGCAAACCTCAAGCTGCTGGCACGGCCACTCTACCAACCGAGCTAAACCGCCCCATTACAATGATATTCTCTGTAATTATCTAGAAAACGCCATACATTTTTTTAATTTACTAAATACCTAAAAAGGCATCTTTTTAACCAAAAAAACAAACAATAATTTTGTCTAACCGTTTATAGATACCAGAAATGTCAAATATCCAAAATGGGCAGCAGTTATTGTAATGTCGCCAACTACAGGCCTGGCGTGCACATTGCCGCATTTACAGTTGTGGTCTCAAGTGGAACTATTCAAAAAGTCAATAAAAGAAGAGTTTTTACGAGGTTGTCCGTAGATAAACAGCCCCTAAAAGCGTCAGGGGGAAGACTGGACACAATTTTGCAATGACGCTATAGAAAAGGGACCCAGCTTCTACCCTGAAGGCGACAACAAATTTGAGTGAAGTCTTTGTAAAGCAACACCAAAGCTCTTAAATCTCCTTTTTGTGTGTGAGAGTGTGCAAGAAGGCATGTCGTCTTCTTTTGTGAGAGAGCAGCAAAGCAGGCAGGAGTGGAAAGAAGACAAAAAGGGCAGCTATTGTCATATCTTAAACGTCTCTTTTCCCCTGACTGCTCCGACCGGTTTTCAATCACAAAGCGGGCTTCCTGCGCTGTAATTAAAGCTGTCAGTCGCCCTCGCCTTTTGTTGTGGCCGAGCTTGTCCATTACAATTGTTTTATTTATTTTTTCTTCTTCTTCTCTCCCTGCAGCGTTTCCATCCGTCTGCCCAGCGTCAGCGGCTCGGATGGTTCCCCCTTCAGGTCGGTGTCCGAGTGGCTGGAGTCCATAAAGATGAGCCAGTACAGCGAGAACTTCAACTGCGCCGGCATCGTCAGCATGGACCAGGTCCTGCAGATGAAGAACGAGTAAGTGCACTGCAAAAACTGAATTCTAAGTGAGATGAAATAGCCCAAATAAGGCTGATATTTGCTTATTTTCCGTCTTATAAGGTCATTCTTCTCACTAAGCAGATTTTATGTTAGTGTTTTACAAACCCTGTTTCCATATGAGTTGGGAAATTTTGTTAGATGTAAATATAAACAGAATCCAATGATTTGCAAATCCTTTTCAACCCATATTCAGTTGAATATGCTACAAAGACAACATATTTGATGTTCAAACTGATAAAAAATTTTTTGTTTTTGCAAATAATCATTAACTTTAGAATTTGATGCCAGCAACTCGTGACAAAGAAGTTGGAAAAGGTGGCGATAAATACTGATCAAGTTGAGGAATGCTCATCAAACACTTATTTGGAACTTCCCACAGGTGTGCAGGCTAATTGGGAACAGGTGGGTGCCATGATTGGGTATAAAAACAGCTGCCAAAAAAATGCTCAGTCCTTCACAAGAAAGGATGGGGCGAGGTACACCCCTTTGTCCACAACTGCGTGAGCAAATAGTCAAACAGTTTAAGAACAACGTTTCTCAAAGTGCAATTGCAAGAAATTTAGGGATTTCAACATCTACGGTCCATAATATCATCAAAAGGTTCAGAGAATCTGGAGAAATCACTCCACATAAGCGGCATGGCCGGAAACCAACATTGAATGACCGTGACCTTCGATCCCTCAGACGGCACTGTATCAAAAACCGACATCAATCTCTAAAGGATATCACCACATGGGCTCAGGAACACTTCAGAAAACCACTGCCACTAAATACAGTCCGTCGCTACATCTGTACGTGCAAGTTAAAGCTCTACTATGCAAAGCAAAAGCCATTTATCAACAACATCCAGAAAGGCCGGCAGCTTCTCTGGGCCTGAGATCATCTAAGATGGACTGATGTTAAGTGGAAAAGTGTTCTGTGGTCTGACGAGTCCACATTTCAAATTGTTTTTGGAAATATTCGACATCGTGTCATCCGGACCAAAGGGGAAGCGAACCATCCAGTTCAAAAGCCAGCATGTGTGATGGTATGGGGGTGCACTAAATACTGTCAGTAAATACAGTTCGGTTTGTACTTTTTTGAAGTAATAATTTCTTCAAGCATGAAAAAAAAATTCATGATGCCGAGGGCATAGCATTATGTCAAGATAATGGCACTAGCATTTACTTATTTAAGAATATTTTTCAATATATTGAGAAAAAAAGGTCTATTTTTTTTTCTACCAAAAAAAGTGCCCTTGTTATTAGTGAGAATATACTTATTTTAAGGTATTTTACTAGTTTTACTTGTTTTGGAAAGTCTTGACAAGCCAAATGTTCTCATTCTATTGGCAGATAATTTTGCTTAGTTCAAGTAAAATATCCCTCATTTTTGTATTTTTTTTTCTTATTTTTCAACACTGACTTTTTGCAGTGTGGAAATGCTGACGCCACTTATTTCATTTTATTATTATTATTCTTTTTCAAGTCATCACATTGCAAAAGAGTGTTTTTATTCCCGGCGGGACATCTGTTCCTCACTTTCTCCCAGTAGTTCCTTGATTTTCATTTGACCATGCTGCAGAAAGGTTGGCATCATTATGATCCCCGGGCCTCACTCATAACTCCTTGAATGTTTGTGATGGAAAAAGTAAGCCAGGAAAGAAGAAGGAGGAGGAGGAGAAAAAAAGATGTGGCTTTCGAGAATGACGACGGGCGATTGAGGTCACGGCTGTTCTTCTTCTTTCTCTCATCCCTCCTTTCTACCCGCACACTTTGCCCTGAGTGGCGCTTTTGCAAACCCTCAAAAAGTCACTCTTGGCACTTGCGGCTTTCTCTAAAAGTGAGGAGAAAATAGGGGGTGAAGAAATGCGAGTCTTATCTTCTGGTCTGGGATGTGCAGGACCCAGACTTGCCAACCTTGAGAATTCCGAATTCGGGAGATGGATAGATGGATAGATAGATAGATGGATAGATAGATAGATAGATAGATAGATAGATAGATAGATAGATAGATAGATAGATAGATAGATAGATAGGTGTATATGTATGTATGTATGTATGTATGTATGTGTATACTGTGTATATATATATATGTGTGATTGTATATATTTATAAGTATATATATATGTCTGTGTGTATATATACATATATATATATATATATGTATGTATGTATATATATATATGTGTGTGTGTGTGTATATATATATATGTGTGTGTGTGTGTATATATATATGTGTGTGTATATGTATATATGTACGTATGTATATATATGTGTGTGTGTATATATATAAAATGTGTGTGTATGTATATATATATATATATATATATATATATATATATATATAGATATGTGTATATGTATGTATGTATGTGTATATATATATATATATATGTGATTGTATATATATATATATATATATATAAGTATATATATGTGTGTGTGTATATACATATATATATAATGTGTGTGAGTATATCTTTATATATATATATATATAGATATGTGTATATGTATGTATGTGTATATATATATATATATATGTGATTGTATACATATATAAGTATATATATGTGTGTGTGTGTATACATATATATATATATATATATAAAATGCGTGTGTGAGTATATCTTTATATATATATGTATATACATATAAGTATATATATGTGTGTGTGTATACATATATATATATATATAAAATGCGTGTGTGAGTATATCTTTATATATATATATATATATATATATATATATATATATATATATATATATATATATATATATATATATGTATGTATGTATGTATGTATGTATGTATGTGTGGGAAAAATCACAAGACTACTTCATCCCTACAGAACTGTTTCATGAGGGGTTCCCTCAATCTCCTGATGATTGAGGGAACCCCTCATGAAACAGTTCTGTAGAGATGAAGTAGTCTTGTGATTTTTCCCACACATACATATTGAGCTCTACCACGGTATCGAGCACTATTTTCTGGATAATCCAATCAAGACATATATATATATATATATATATATATATATATATATATATTTTTTTTTTTTTTTTTTTTCCGTTCATGAATGAGTATATCCGTTCGGCCACCGTGTTCAATGGAGAAGTCTGATCTACAAAATTTGCAGGCAGCATACTCCTTCCTCTTTGAACTGTCCTGGATGAACTGAAATTATTTTTTTCCAATCATTTTGGATCTTGCAAGCGTACTTCTTCTTACTCGTCGTCACCATGTCTCTTCGTTCTTCTTCTTCGTCTCTGTGATGGTTTTGATCATTACTACTTGCCGTAGTTTTGAAGCAATGCATGATGGGAATCCGGATGTTGTGTGTCAGTGTATTAACCTGCCGGCTGGAATAAACACACGCTGAGAAATAGCTCCATGCCTGCCTACTTTATGGGTTATAGATAAACCTATGGATAACGAAGACATATATAATAGTCTCCTTTTCAGGTGAGAGAGGATGCTAAAGGTAGTACCTTTAAGGCATGCCCCCAATATTGTTGTCCGGGTGGAAATCGGGAGAATGGTTACCCGGGGAGATTTTGGAGAGGGGCACTGAAATTCGGGAGTCTCCCGGGAAAATCGGGAGGGATGGCAAGTATGGCAGGAGCTCCGAAAAGGAATGAAATTGCCTAAACATTTAGAGAAAAGGCTTAGTCAAGCACATCATTCCTGCTTGTTTGGGACAATAACGAGGGCCAGGGCTTTTTTCTTTTTCCAACCGCACAAGCGGCCCAAAAGAACCCACAGGAGCCGCCTGTATGCCGAACATATCTGAGCTGGCGGCCATTCGGGAAGATGGGCCAGATTGGGAAACAGATGACAAAACTCCTTTGAAGTGTTTGTCATGTATGAATGGCGTGATCTTGTCCTCGCCATCTGCTAGCACTCTTGAGGAAACCGGCGGTTACTTACCAGTGATTCATGGTCGCACGGGCAGAAGCCTTGTTAAAATCATTAAAGCCGTAATGATGGCTGCCGGGTAGCAAAGTGTCGTCTTTTTTAATGTGAACCTCGCCCCGCCTTTCTGTTGTCATCAAGTCGGACTTGAATGGAGAGGAAGCGGGTGCCTAATGACCCGGGATGAGTCAGTGATTACTTCAAGGCGCGGGAGCGTGACTGGTGTTGGCACGGGGCCAGCGTGGAAATCGCCAAATCACTCCTCTGGTCCGTCCTGTTCAGAAAACTTGGAAGGAGATCTTTGGCTGCTGTGACTTCAGTGTTTTTGGAGGGGGCTCCTGTTCAATAAATGATCTACGATTGTGTGCTTCGGACATGCTGGAAACTGCTGCTTTGCATGGGCCGTGGAGAAAAAGATAACCTATCCATCCATTTTCTACCGCTTGTCCCTTTTGGGGTTGCGTGGGGATTCTGGAGCCTATCTCAGCTGCATTCGAGCGGAAGGCGGCGTACACCCTGGACAAGTCGCCACCTCATCACAGGGCCTACACAGATAGACAGACAACATTCACACTCACATTCACACCCATCCATCCATCCATTTTCTACCGCTTATTCCCTTTGGGGCAGCAGGGAGGGGGGGGGGAGCTGGTGACTATCTCAGCTACAATCAGGCGGAAGGCAGCCTACACCCTGGACAAGTCGCCACCTCATCACAGGGCCTACACAGATAGACAGACAACATTCACACTTACATTCACACCCATCCATCCATTTTTTACCGCTTATTCCCTTTGAGGTCGCAGGGGGGCGCTGGTGCATATCTCAGCTACAATCAGGCGGAAGGCAGGCTACACCCTAGACAAGTCGCCACCTCATCACAGGGCCTACACAGATAGACAGACAACATTCACACTTACATTCACACCCATCCATCCATCCATTTTCTACCGCTTATTCCCTTTGGGGCCGCGGGGGGGCGCTGGTGCATATCTCAGCTACAATCGGGCGAAAGGCGGGCTACACCCTGGACAAGTCACCCCCTCATCACAGGGCCAACACAGATAGACAGACAACATTCACACTTACATTCACACCCATCCATCCATCCATTTTTTTACCGCTCATTCCCTTTGGGGCCGTGGGGGGGCGCTGGTGCCTATCTCAGCTACAATCGGGCGGAAGGCGGGCTACACCCTGGACAAGTCGCCACCTCATCACAGGGCTAACACAGATAGACAGACAACATTCACACTCACATTCACACCCATCCATCCATCCATTTTTTACCGCTTATTCCCTTTGAGGTCGCGGGGGGCGCTGGTGCCTATCTCAGCTACAATCAGGCGGAAGGCAGGCTACACCCTGGACAAGTCACCTCCTCATCACAGGGCCTAAACAGATAGACAGACAACATTCACACTCACATTCATACCCATCCATCCATCCATTTCTACCGCTTATTCCCTTTGGGGCCGCAGTGGCGCTAGTGCCTATCTCAGCTACAATCAGGCGGAAGGCGGGCTACACCCTGGACAAGTCGCCACCCCCTCACAGGGCCTACACAGATAGACAAACAACATTCACACTTACATTCACACCCATCCATCCATCCATTTTCTACCGCTTATTCCCTTTGGAGCCGCGGAGGGCGCTGGTGCCTATCTCAGCTACAATCGGGCGGAAGGCGGGGTACACCCTGGACAAGTCACCACCTCATCACAGGGCCTAAACAGATAGACAGACAACATTCACACTCACATTCACACCCATCCATCCATCCATTTCTACCGCTTATTCCCTTTGGAGCCGCGGAGGGCGCTGGTGCCTATCTCAGCTACAATCGGGCGGAAGGCGGGGTACACCCTGGACAAGTCACCACCTCATCACAGGGCCTAAACAGATAGACAGACAACATTCACACTCACATTCACACCCATCCATCCATCCATTTCTACCGCTTATCCCCTATGGGGCCGCAGTGGCGCTGGTGCCTATCTCAGCTACAATCAGGCGGAAGGCGGGCTACACCCTGGACAAGTCGCCACCTCATCGCAGGGCTCACTTTCACACACTAGGGCCAATTTAGTGATGCCAATCAACCTATCCCCAGATGCATGTCTTTGGAGGTGGGAGGAAGCCGGAGTAAACTCATGCAAACTTCACACAGAAAGATCCCGAGCCCGGGATTGAACTCATGACTACTCAGGACCTCCGTACTGTGAGACACACGCACTAACCCCTGTTCCACCGTGCTGCCTCTATCTATTAAGTTAAAGTTAAAGTACCAATGATTGTCACACACACACTAGGTGTGGTGGAATTTGTCCTCTGCATTTGACCCATCCCCTTGATCACCCCTTGGGAGGTGAGGAGAGCAGTGAGCAGCAGTGGTGGCCACGCCCGGGAATTATTTTTTGGTGATTTATCCCCCAATTCCAACCCTTGATGCTGAGTGCCAAGCAGGGAGGTAATGGCTCCCATTTTTATAGTCTTTGGTATGACTCTGAGTAGTAATTATGACATGCTGTCACATTCGGTTGATCTGCCGCTGCACACACATAACAAATCATCCATCCATTTTCTAACGCTTGTCCCGTTCGGAGCCTATCCCAGCTGCATTCGGGCGGAAGTCGAGGCAAATCAGCCTGGAATAATTACAAATAAGACTGAACACAGTTTGGAACACAATTCATCGTCAAAAGTTTCAAGTGAACGCCACTTAAAGAGGAACTGCCCTTTTTTTTTTGGAACGTCTCTATTGTTCAAAATCGTTATGAAAGGCGTAATGATTTTCTTGAACTCATGACCTGCCAATCTCAGGGCGGACACTCTAACCACTGGGCCACTTCACAGGTGTGCAGTATCAGTAGAGATGTCCGATAATGGCTTTTTTGCTGATATCCGCTATTTCGATATTGTCCAAATCTCTTTTTTTACGAAGCCACACTGTTGTAACATTTGCTGAATGTGACTTGGTATTGTCTTGCTGAAATAAGCAGGGGCGTCCATGAAGTAGACAGCGCTTAGATGTCAGCATATCAGACTTCTTGACTGCACTTAAATGTAGAATATATGTAGAATGTATTTATATTATTCATATATTATATGTATAATATATGTCATATATTATTTATTATTATTAATGTTTATTGTGAGCGAACTGTGGTGCTGAATTTCCCCCAAGGATCAATAAAGTACTTTCTATTCTATTCTATTCTATTCTATTCTATATGTTGTTCCAAAACCAGTATGTACCTTTCAGTATTAATGGTGCCTTCACAGATGTGTAAGTTACCCATGCCTTGGGCACTAATGCACCCCCATACCATCACAGATGCTGGCTTTTCAACTTTGCGTCGATAACAGTCTGGATGGTTCGCTTCCCCTTTGGTCCAGATGACACGATGTCGAATATTTCCAAAAACAATCTGAAATGTGGACTCGTCAGACCACAGAACACTTTTCCACTTTGCATCAGTCCATTTTAGATGATCTCGGGCCCTGAGAAGGCGGTGGCGTTTCTGGATGTTGTTGATAAATGGCTTTCGCTTTGCATAGTAGAGCTTTAACTTGCACTTACAGATGTAGCGACCAACTGTATTTAGTGACAGTGGTTTTCTGAAGTGTTCCTGAGCCTATGTGGTGATATCTTTTATAGAGATTGATGTCGGTTTTTGATACAGTGCCGTCTGAGGGATCGAAGGTCACGGTCATTCAATGTTACATGGAGTGATTTTTCCAGATTCTCTGAACCTTTTGATGATATTATGGACCGTATATCGTAGTTAATCAGTTTGAACATCAAATATGTTGTCTTTGTAACATATTCAACTGAATATGGGTTGAAAATTATTTGTAAAAAATTGTATTCTGTTTATATTTACATCTAACACAATTCCCCAACTCATATGGAAACGGGGTTTGCAAGAAAAGCATGCTAATGTAATGCCATGTCTTCCTCTAACAGGGATATCAAGAACATCGGAGTCAGGCTTCCCGGCCATTTGAAAAGAATCGCCTACAGCATTTTGGGCTTAAAGGACCAGACCAGCACCCTGAGCGTGTTTGCCGTGTGATGGACCTCATCAATGGACTGCAGGTTCAAGCACTGAAGCAGGAAGCCCATTTTGGACTCTTAATTGAGCCGGAGCGACACTGCATGGTCGGCGGCCCACGGACACCAGCAAAAGAACCGGGGGCCGCCTGAAAGAAGCAAAACTTAGTGTACAGTTTTTCTATCCACAAGAGAATGCAGCCCGAAACATCAACAAATAGATGTACAAGTAGATTTTGTTTCCTTTCTTCGCCTAACTGATTCATCTTCCAGGCCTTTTTCTCAACTTTGCATTCCTGTACTCGGAAAAAAAAAAAAAAGACTTCACAAATGTGCACCCAGGAAGGAGTAAACACAGAAGGTGTGGCGGCGTGGGAGGAGAGAAGGACAGAGGAGTCCAGCTTTGGCTTCTTTCCACTTCCTGTTCAACCGGTGAGGTCAAAATAAGGCGGGTGGGGCTTTAATGTATGAGGTACTCTGTAAATAATTGACCTTTGTTTATATTTGGGAGTTTACCAAAACCACTAGGAATAAAAAAAAACAAAAAAAAAAACTAATGTAGCACTTCCTTTGGATATCTTGTGGTTTTGGACATGAGTAAAAGAAAAAAAATTGTCTTACTATGCGAAAAAGAAGTGGCGCAAATGAAAAGGCACTCGATCTGATGCTGTTTTTAGCTTGCCGGTAATGAAGACGGAGAGGGTGAGGTTTGCCAGA
Source organism: Nerophis ophidion (assembly GCF_033978795.1). Classification (NCBI taxonomy): domain Eukaryota; kingdom Metazoa; phylum Chordata; class Actinopteri; order Syngnathiformes; family Syngnathidae; genus Nerophis; species Nerophis ophidion. Next base: position 71,162,217 of record NC_084616.1, on the reverse strand, counting down.
ATGCAAAGTACCCTTGAAAAAAAAAAAAAGGCATGTAATGAGGAGATGATTTCATACTAAATAATAGTTTGGGTTGAAATGTCCATGTCTGCTCTATTTTTGTAAACGACACCAATTCTCATGTTCTTGATGATTTCAGCAACATGGAGGAAATAATCTACTTTGACAATGAAGTGCTACTTTCTTTTTTTTTTTTTTTCACGGACGTTAAAGACACGTTTTTTTTCTTTATCCGGTGCTCTTAATTGATGACTGCAAATTGTTGTGTTACTGATGTACAACTTCCTTTACTTGAATTTTACCGCATTTTTTGTTTTTTCAAATGTATACGATTCTTTTGTAGATCTAGCTTTGGAAAAGGGATTTTTTTTTCTCTCTCTGTACATTTTATACGACTATACAGATTTTGTACATTTTCCACTTCTTGTATATCATCCAAAGCAATTGTTAGCTGCCTCTCCAAAAAAAAAGCTAATCATCTTCAAAGAGCAAACGCCTTTATTTTTTTGACTCATGTTTTTTTTTTAAAAAAAAAGTGTATTTAATAGACTATTTATTTTTTACTTTTTATTTATTCATCCTGATAAAACACTGAGCTGGGATTATAATTGAACGTCGCTCTGTCACTACATAAAAAGACAAAAAAAAAAAAAAAAAAAAAGCTCTGTGTCCCTTTTATTGTTGAATGTCTTGAGTTTACTTTCATTTCAAAATGTATGTGGACCAATAAAGTCTTAAAACTGAATTTTGGCAAATTTTGATTGATGTATTTGCTTTATTGAACCTATGTAAACATTTTTATTGACAAGCTATCTTTATATTAATAGGCTTGTTGTTGTCAATATGGAATTTAATGTGTATTTTCTGAGATAAAGTCCAGCACCACCTTCGGCCCTCAAAAGGGACAAGCGGTAGAAATGGATGGATGTTGTGTATTTTCTAAGACAGGCTCCAGCACCCCTTGCAACCCCCAAAAAGGGACAAGCAGTAGAAAATGGATGGATGGTTCTTTGGATAACTTATCTGCACAAGTGTTGACATAAATTAGTTTCAACAACCCTGCAAACTAACCGTATATTTAAACTTTAGTATTATTACATTTTGCAACAAAAATACATTATAATACTTTCCAAAGTTTTTTTTAGTTAAAATTAAAAAAAATACAGTATATAATTTTGCTTGACGTACGATTTCAAAGCAAGGTATCTATACATTTTTACACTGTAAAAAAATATATAAAAAATGATGGTAACATTTATGGTGTTTTTTTTCTCCACAGAATATTATTGTAAATTATATTTTTTCTAGTAAAATTTTGTCAACCGAGCTGCCACATTTTTACCACAAAATCTACATTTTTACCGCATTTTTTCGCCAAATGTATATGATTCTTTTGTAGATTTAATTATGGAAGAAAAAAAAATCTGTTTTTTTTATATAACTATACAGATTTCTACAAAAAAAAAAAAAGTTGCCAGAATTAAAAAAAAAAAAAAAATAACAGTCGTACTTTTTTTCTATTTACAGTAATATGTTGTTAAAAGCCCCATATAATTTACAGTATTATTCTGCCAAACTAAATTGCCATTTTCAGTAAAAAAAGCTGTTTTTTTTATTCACAGCAATATATTGTTAAAAACCACCATAAATTTTACAATAAAATTCTAAACAATAAGCAGCCAGTTGTTTTTTTTTACAGTAAGTATGTCGTCGAAACCAACGTAAAACAGTAAAATTCTGGTGACTAAGTTTTTACAGTAAAAATACATTTTATTTTTTTTACAGTCTGCCTACAAATAATTGACAATAATCAAATTGCACATACATATTATTATATTATTCGCTGATACAATCAGTTATAAGTGCCATGTGGACCTTGAGGAACGATTTAACAAGAGGTCGCAATGCATCATGGGATGTGTAGTACGCCAGCCGTCTAGCAGGCTTGTCAAGACAAAAAGGTCGACGTATCATCGCTAAAATAAGCAAACAAATGGCAAAATGTCGATTTCTGACCAAGAAGACAACACCTGGTCCGTGAATAATGCTGATTTATGACTCTGCGGCAACGTAAGTCAACTTATATTCTGTATATGTGCATGACGCAGCACTTTCTGAATTGAGTGTCGATGACTTCCCTTTTTATGTATTTTTTAAAACTTGTATCTATAAATTTCAACATTTACAAACAAACAGATGAGAAACAATAATCCGAATAAGTACAAAAACAGTACAAAAAAGTACACAATTCTAAGTAATTAAAATACTAACCATTTCCATATGAGTTGGGAAATTGTGTTAGATGTAAATATAAACGGAATACAAAGATTTGCAAATCATTTTCAACCCATATTCAGTTGAATATGCTACAAAGACAACATATTTGATGTTCAAACTGATAAACATTTTTTTTTGTGTGCAAATAATCAACTTTAGAATTTGATGCCAGCAAGTACGTGACGAAGAAGTTGGGAAAAGTGGCAATAAATACTAATAAAGTTGAGGAATGCTCATCAAACACTTATTTGATGAGATGGACTGATGCAAAGTGGAAAAGTGTTCTGTGGTCTGACAAGTCCACATTTCAAATTGTTTTTGGAAATATTCGACATGGTTGACATGTACTTCGGTATCAGGGAGGTGTAGCGGATTTTATAGACTAGGCTCAGTGCAAGTTGTTTTACTCTGTCCTCCACCCTGAGCCAGCCCACTTTGGAGAAGTGGGTTGGAGTGAGGCGTGATCTGGGGTGGAGGTCTAAAAGTAACCTGACTAGCTTGTTCCGGGATGTTTGGAGTCTATAGATTTGGGGGTTTTGGAGGTGCTGGGGTACCAGGAGGTGCAAGCGTAATCAAAAAAGGGTTGAATGAGAGTTCCCGCTAGAATCTTCAAGGTGCTTTTGTTGACCAGAGAGGAAATCATGTAGAGGGATCTTGTTCTTTGGTTGCCATTTTTGATTACCTTGGTTGCCATTTTATCACAGGAAAGATTAGCCTCTAGAATTGAACCTAAGTAGGTGATATCAATGTCTTTCTTGTATCTAACCATCACAGTCTGTACAGGGTAATAAACATGAATGATTTTAAAAGATATCTCTTTGACTTTGTTGGTAAGTAAATACCTGTTAGTAAGGAAGCAGGTTTTGACCCAACAGATGTCATTCACAACATTATTCCAGAGCGCAATTACAAAGGAGACAGACACAATCATTTTGGAATAAGCTGCGGAATTTTCTGATCAAAGCAAAGTTTCCTCACAGGAGTGTCAAGTGGATCATTCACAATTTTTGTGTCAATGAGTTCCACCCTTAATGATATTGTCCTCGTGTGACGTCAAACGTTCCTTCTTGTACTCACATTGTACGTTGTTTATGTTTTGTTTCTTATTACAGCTAGCAGTTGCTTTGATCTGATAGAAAACTGTCATGGCTTTCACCTGCTCTTAATTTTCAAATGATTTACCTGTGAAAGCGACTAGGGCTGGGCGAAATGGCCTTTTATTAATATCTCGATATTTTTAGGCCATGTCAAGATACACGATATATATCTCGATATTTTACCTTAGCCTTGCATTATCACTTGATGCATATAATGACAGCAGTATGATGATTCTATGTGTCTACATTAAAACATTCTTGTTCATACTGCATTAATATATGCTCGCTTCACGGTGGAAGAGGGGTTAGTGCGTCTGCCTCACAATACGAAGTTCCTGCAGTCCTGGGTTCAAATCCAGTCTCGGGATCTTTCTGTGTGGAGTTTGCATGTTCTCCCCGTGAATGTGTGGGTTCCCTCCGGGTACTCCGGCTTCCTCCCACTTCCAAAGACATGCACCTGGGGATAGGTTGATTGGCAACACTAAATTGGCCCTAGTGTGTGAATGTGAGTGTGAATGTTGTCTGTCTATCTGTGTTGGCCCTGCGATGAGGTGGCGACTTGTCCAGGGTGTACCCCGCCTTCCGCCCGATTGTAGCTGAGATAGGCGCCAGCGCCCCCCGCGACCCCAAAAGGGAATAAGCGGTAGAAAATGGATGGATGGCATTTTAAACTTTCATGCAGAGAGGGAAATCACAACCAAGTCAATTTAGCAAAACTGTATTTATTAAAGTTATTAAGCAATGGCATAAACATTCATGTCATTGCAACTCAGAAAGTGCAAGATTGTCAGAGACATTTTAAAACGAGCTATGAATGAACTTGTGTGCATGATGTCACTAAGATGACACATCAAAACAACACTAAATTAAAGTGTACTTTTTGTACAGAGCGCTACTACAATAGTTTAAAAAAAAAATAAAGTGCACTTTTGTGCATGATGTCACACAAGATATTTCAATAAATGTGAAATAAAAATGAGCTGCATAATAGGTTCCTGTGGACGTTATCTCCTGTTGACGTTTTTTTTCATACGTTGTTGATCTGGAAATAGTTGCTTCAACATTTTGTTGGTGTGGCACCGGCCAGAGATGTTGACATGCGGAGTTTCAAGCACTCTTCATTCTCTAGTGGGTGACTTTTCAAATGATGCTACACATTAGCAGTGCTGCTACTTTTTGTAGCAACGCTTTTGCCGCATAAATGTTGAACATATTCCCGTTTGAAGCCAAACCACTGCCGGACGATGGATCCCGTGCTGTTTTTCTTGGGAATTAATTCTTCCTCCATTTGTTACCAGATTGGCAGCTTCTCTCTCTCGTATTACCACCCGCACCTCACCGTTAGCATCACAGCTAACGTTACCATGTGCCTACCTCTCTGCTCCGCGGGAGCGTGTGACGTTGCACACGTGACGTATGTAAGAAGGTGTTGTTTTATGTCTTTGTGAGAAGGAGAAACAAGAAAGAATGGGAAAGGCATGCAGTGTACACTGCAAAAAGTCAGTGTTCAAAAACAATAAGAAAATAAAAAAATGAGGGATACTGTATTTTATTTGAATTAAGCTAAATTATATGCCAATAGAACAAGAACATTTGGCTTGTCAAGCCTTTCCAAAACAAGTAAAATTAGCTAACCTTAATGACCCCAAAAATACCTTTAAAATAAGTATATTCTCACTAATAAGAAGTTCACATTTATTGGTAGGAAAAAAAAGAGACCTTTTTGCTCAATATGTTGAAAAATATTCTTAAATTAAGTAAATGCTAGTGTCATTATCTTGACATAATGATGTGCACTCAGCATTACGTTTACTTATACTAAAAACTAATTTTTTGTTCTTAATGGAAAGGCAACAAGTCAACCGCTTGTTTAGTCTCGGGGTCTCCTAGCCGCCCAGGCAAATCATATTGTCTAAAAATGCATTTTTTATCGAGAACATGACATCGCGCCAAGTGTGTGAGCTTTCAGTCAATTAGTGCACATATATACAGCCCGGCCCCTGGCCAAAACGTTTTTAATTGTAATTTGGAAGAATTTATCTGAATGTGCATGGACTATTTCTGTCAAAAATTGTTAGACATGTCACATGTTTAAATGTTAACTGTCAGTTTACTGTACTGTGCCAACTGTACTACTATAAGAGTACGTGTTTTTTATTGTTTCATTGAAAATAAAACAGCAAAGTCCATCTGTTTTAATTATGAGACACAATTGTGTCAAAGTCATGATTTTTTTTTTCATGCTTGGAATGAAAAAAGTATTTAAAAAAGTACCGTATTTTTCTGACTATAAGTTGCACTTTTTTTCATAGTTTGGCCAGGGGTGCGACTTATACTCACAACCGACTTATGTGTGAAATTATTAACACATTATCCTAAATTATCAAATAATATTATTTAGCTCTTTCACGTAAGAGACTAGACGTATAAGATTTCATGGGATTAAGTGATTAGGAGTGACAGATTTTTTGGTAAATGTTGGTATGGTAAATGTATAGCATGTTCTATATGTTATAGTTATTTGAATAACTCTTACCATAATATGTTACGTTAAAGGCCTACTGAAACCCTCTACTAACGACCACGCAGTCTGATAGTTTATATATCAATGTTGAAATATTAGCATTGCAACACATGCCAATACGGGCTTTTTAGTTTACTAAATTACAATTTAAAATTTCCCGCGGAGTTTCTTGTTGAAAACGTCACGGATTGATGACGCGTGACGTCTCGAGTTGGAGAGGACATATTAGCACTGCACCACTAGCGGCTAAAAGTCGTCTCTTTTCATCACATAATTACACAGTATTCTGGACATCTGTGTTGCTGAATCTTTTGCAATTTCTTCAATTAATAATGGAGAAGATGGAGTTGGGAAGATTTAGCCTTTAGCCACACAAACACACGGTGATTCCTTGTTTAAAATTCCCGGAGGTGAAGCTTTACTATGGATCAGAGCGGTCAAGCGAACATGGATCCCGACCACTCGTCAACCGGCAGTTTTCGGTGAGAAAATTGTGGTAAAAAGTCGCCTCTCACTGGAGATTAGCGGAGCTCCCGTCGTGCTGCTGCTGCTGCCGTGACTAATTCCCTCAGAGACTGGCATCAACACACCCGTGGACACACCCCTCTGACTATCAGGTACTATTTAACCCACTAAAACACTAGCAACACAATAGAAAGATAAGAGATTTCCCAGAATTATCCTAGTAAATATGTCTAAAAACATCTGAATCGCTCCCAATGCAATCGCCTTTTTTATTTTTTATTTTATTTTTTTCTAGTCCTTCGCTATCAATATCATCAGCCACGAACCTCGCTCAAATTAATGGGGAAATTGTCGTTTTCTCGGTCCGAATAGCTCTTTTTGTTGGAGGCTCCCATTATAAACAATGTGAGGACGTGAGGAGCTCTTACACGTTTACGTCATCGTCTGCTACTTCCGGTAAAGGTAAAACTTTTTTATTAGCGACCAAAAGTTGCAAACTTTATCAGTGATGTTCTGTACTAAATCCTTTCAGCAAAAATATGGCAATATCGCGAAATGATCAAGTATGACACATAGAATGGACCTGCTATACCCGTTTAAATAAGAAAATCTCATTTCAGTAGGCCTTTAACATACCAGGTAGCTTCTCAGTTGGTTATTTTTGAGTCATATAACGTACACTTATTCAGCCTGTCGTTCACTATTCTTTATTTATTTTAAATCGCCTTTCAAATGTCTATTTTTGGTGTCGGGTTTTGTCAAATAAATTTCCCCTAAAAATGCGACTTATATGTTTTTTCCTTCTTTATTATGCATTTTCGGCAGGTACTGTGACGTCTCGGTGGCATTGTGGTGACGAGTTGTTCTCTCGTGGGTGCAGCGGAAGATGGAACACAGCGTGAGGGTAGGGATAAGGATTTATTTATATAATAAAACAAACTAAGAACAAAAACACTTGCACAAAGGCACTAACCAAAAACCAACAGAACTAGCTTGGGAGCTAGAAAGAACAAAGGGCGCTAGCGTGGAAGCTAGGGACATAAACAAACAAAATAGCATATAAGCTAACAAGTATACAAAAATAGATTTACCACAATGTTGGAAGAGCGGCGTCAGCTGTTGCGTGTAGCAAGCAAGACTCCAAGACTGAATGTCAAACAAAGGCGGGCATATATAGGGAGATAAATAATCAAAGGCAGGTGTGTGTGATCACACGGAAGGCAGGTGACACAAGTGCGTTGCTAGGACAACAGAAATAAACCAGGAAGTGCCACAAAGAACTGAGGAAGACAAACACTAGACAGAATGTGATATCAAACAGAACTAAAACCAAGAATATGCAATGATCCAAGACGTGGATCATGACAGGTACGACGTTTACTCCGGAGCGGCTTATACTCCGAAAAATATTGTAGTTTTATACGTGTGAGTGTTGATGACACAGCTTTGCAACACTTGATATTCTAGTTTCAAGCATGTTTTACTCAATATAGGTCATATCAATCAATCAATCAATCAATGTTTATTTATATAGCCCCAAATCACAAATGTCTCAAAGGACTGCACAAATCATTACAACTACAAAATCCTCGGAAGAACCCACAAAAGGGCAAGGAAAACTCACACCCAGTGGGCAGAGAGAATTCACATCCAGTGGGACGCCAGTGACAATGCTGACTATGAGAAACCTTGGAGAGGACCTCAGATGTGGGCAACCCCCCCCTCTAGGGGACCGAAAGCAATGGATGTCGAGGGGGTCTAACATGATACTGTGAAAGTTCAATCCATAGTGGCTCCAACACAGCCGCGAGAGTTCAGTTCAAGCGGATCCAAGACAGCAGCGAGAGTCCCGTCCACAGGAGACCATCTCAAGCGGAGGCGGATCAGCAGCGTAGCGATGTCCCCAACCGATACAGGCGAGCGGTCCATCCTGGGTCCCGACGAGCGGTCCATCCTGGGTCTCGACTCTGGACAGCCAGTACTTCATCCATGGTCCACAAGGGAGGGGGGGACATAGGAGAAAAAGAAAAGAAGCGGCAGATCAACTGGTCTAAAAAGGAGGTCTATTTAAAGGCTAGAGTATACAGATGAGTTTTAAGGTGAGACTTAAATGCTTCTACTGAGGTAGCATCTCAAACTGTTACCGGGAGGGCATTCCAGAGTACTGACGAGAGCGAAAGCATTTGCCAAGAATGTTTTCATAACATCTCAGCAACAAGCTGTAATATCTTACTGAGATCATTTAGGAGCAAAACACTTAAAACAAGTAAAACACTAACATAAAATCTGCTTAGTGAGAACAATTATTTTATCAGACAGAAAATAAGCAAATATCAGCCTTATTTAAGATATTTATTCTTACTTAGATTTCAGTTTTTGCAGTGTAATGCCCGCAGCTAAAAGCAACTGCGTGAGAACGTATACTCGAATATCACGATATAGTCATTTTCTGTATCGCACAGAGACAAACCCGCGATGTATCGAGTATATCGATATATCGCCCAGCCCTAGCATAAAGCTTAGTTAGCCATATCGCAATTACTGTCATGTTTAACATTTGACAACCAAACAATTAAACAAGGCGACTCGGTAAAGAATCTGGGTATTATCTTCGACCCAACTCTATCCTTTGAGGCACACATTAAAAGCGTTACTAAAACGGCCTTCTTTCATCTCCGTAATATCGCAAAAATTCGCCCCATTTTGTCCACTAAAGACGTTGAGATCATTATCCATGCGTTTGTTACGTCTCGCCTCGATTACTGTAACGTATTATTTTCGGGTCTCCCCATGTCTAGCATTAAAAGATTACAGTTGGTACAAAATGCGGCTGCTAGACTTTTGACAAGAACAAGAAAGTTTGATCACATTACGCCTGTACTGGCTCACCTGCACTGGCTTCCTGTGCACTTAAGATGTGACTTTAAGGTTTTACTACTTACGTATAAAATACTACACGGTCTAGCTCCAGCTTATCTTGCCAATTGTATTGTACCATATGTCCCGGCAAGAAATCTGCGTTCAAAGGACTCCGGCTTATTAGTGATTCCTAAAGCCCAAAAAAAGTCTGCGGGCTATAGAGCGTTTTCATTTCGGGCTCCAGTACTCTGGAATGCCCTCCCGGTAAAAGTTCGAGATGCCACCTCAGTAGATGCATTTAAGTCTCACCTTAAAACTCATTTGCATACTCTAGCCTTTAAATACACCTCCTTTTTAGACCAGTTGATCTGCCGTTTCTTTTCTTTTTCTCCTCTGTGTCACTCTCCCTTGTGGAGGGGGTCCGGTCCGATCCGGTGGCCTTGTACTGCTCGCCTGTGTATCGGCTGGGGACATCTCTGCGCTGCTGATCCGCCTCCGCTTGGGATGGTTTCCTGCTGGCTCCACTGTGAACGGGACTCTCGCTGCTGTGTTGGATCCGCTTTGGACTGGACTCTCGCGGCTGTGTTGGATCCATTATGGATTGAACTTTCACAGTATCATGTTAGACCCGCTCGACATCCATTGCTTTCGTCCTCTCCAAGGTTCTCATAGTCATCATTGTCACCGACGTCCCACTGGGTGTGAGTTTTCCTTGCCCTCATGTGGGCCTACCGAGGATGTCGTAGTGGGTTGTGTTGTGGTTTGTGCAGCCCTTTGAGACACTAGTGATTTAGGGCTATATAAGTAAACATTGATTGATTGATGTTCACAATGATCAGCTTTTAAATGCATTCTTCACATTAAAGCGTGCTCTAGAAAGAAGATTGTCTTTTTGAACTATTGAATTAATGTGAGGGTCAACAGAGATGCTGCAAGAAAGACGCCACTTGCAAAGGAGCCTGGGAACTGGGATTTGTCACTAAGTCTCTGGCGAGTCTTTGTCCTTGACTTCCAGCTGGCTGTGTGTTCTCGCCCCCACTCCGACCAATAGAACGCCTCAAAATAGTTGCGGCTTTGCGCGACAGTTCTAAACTGAGAAAGACATTTTCCATCGCTACCCATCCATCCATCCGTTCTTTCACAGCGTTTCGCCGCGTGTTGGATTCTTTTTTTTTTTTCTTCTACTTTCTTTTCCAACGCGAGACGGAAAAAGAGGGGCAGAGCTACGGCATTCAGCCGCTGATTGTACTCTTCGGTTTTATGCAAATCCACGCGTGAGCGTGTCCAAAAACCGAGCGCTGGTGGAGGGGTTTTGGTTTATGTCCCTGTCGTCGACTGTAACGAGATTATCCTCGCTCTGTAGGGGGCTAAATGTGTGGAAGTTTGTGTCTTGTCATTAAGGACTGTAAATAACGAGAGACGCATGGGGAGCCCAGGAGAAGCGAGGAGGGGGGTGAAGGGGACTTTGTGGTGGGTGCAGAGTTGAGCCATGGTTAAGGTTTCCAGTAGGACACATTTGCATGTTTGGCTATTGTGTGTCCAGCACACACCACCCCGCCTTACCCTCGTGGACTCTTTTTACCAACCCCGTTTCCATATGAGTTGGAAAATTGTGTTAGATGTAAATATAAACGGAATACAATGATTTGCAAATTATTTTCAACCCATATTCCGTTGAATATGCTACAAAGACAACATATTTGATGTTCAAACTTAAACTTTTTTTTTTTGCAAATAATAAATAACTTATAATTTCATGGCTGCAACAAGTGTCAAAGTAGTTGGGAAAGGGCATGTTCACCACTGTGTTACATCACCTTTTCTTTTAACAACACTCAATAAACGTTTGGGAACTGAGGAAACTAATTGTTTTAGCTTTGAAAGTGGAATTCTTTCCCATTCTTGTTTTATGTAGAGCTTCAGTCGTTCAACAGTCCGGGGTCTCCGCTGTCGTATTTTACGCTGCATAATGCGCCACACATTTTCCATGGGAGACAGGTCTGGACTGCAGGCGGGCCAAGAAAGTACCCGCACCCTTTTACTACAAAACCACGCATGTAGCTTGGCATTGTCTTGCTGAAATAAGCAGGGGCGTCCATGAAAAAGACGGCGCTTAAATGGCAGCATATTTTTTTTCTTTTTTTTCTCCTTATATTTATATAGCGCTTTTCTCTAGTGACTCAAAGCGCTTTACATAGTGAAACCCAATATCTAAGTTACATTTAAACCAGTGTGGGTGGCACTGGGAGCAGGTGGGCAAAGTGCCTTGCCCAAGGACATAACCGCAGTGACAAGGATGGCGGAAGCGGGAATCGAACCTGCAACCCTCAAGTTGCTGGCACGGCCACTCTACCAACCGAGTTATGCCGCCCCAAAACCTGTATGTACCTTTCAGCATTAATGGTGCCTTCACAGATGTGTAAGTTACCCATGCCTTGGGCACTAATGCACCTTCATACCATCACAGATGCTGGCTTTTGAACTTTGCGTGGATAACAGTCTGGATGGTTCGCTTCCCCCTTGGTCCGGATGACACGATGTCGAATATCTCCAAAAACAATTTGAAATGTGGACTCGTCAGACCACAGAACACTTTTCCACTTTGCATCAGTCCATTTTAGATGATCTCGGGCTCAGAGAAGCCGGCGGCGTTTCTGGATGTTGTTGATAAATGGCTTTCGCTTTGCATAGTAGAGCTTTAACTTGCACTTACAGATGTAGCGACAAACTGTATTTAGTGACAGTGGTTTTCTGAAGTGTTCCAGAGCCCATTTGGTGATATCCTTTAGAGATTGATGTCGGTTTTTGATACAATTTGTACATGAGGATCACAGTTTTCACTCTTCCTCCTTGTGGCTTCTTAAAGGTCTCAGGTCAATTTAGAAGAAGGAAACTATATCACTGTTCCTACACAACCTCTCCTGCTGTTTGTTTCGTCCTCCTGGCAGCTCTTTGTCATGCACACACTCTGGAAAAAAGAAAGAAGGCAGCAGCGCTGTGGAATTTACATCCCGACTAACTTTAGCTTTGGGTTCCTGACCAGAAAACACATCCTCCAATTTTTGTCTATATTGGTCTTCTTGCGTCTTTCCGCTGCACTTTTCTCTCAGCACCATCTCTCATGGGGATTTTTTTTTTTTTTTTTTTTTTGCACATAATTCCCTTCCCAAGTCCCTTCCAAGCTCCATTTGGAGATTTTGTGCCCTGAACCAAGATTACACACATATCGCCAAAAGCTCCTTTACAAGTGCAATCCAATTTTAAACTAAGTCGCTGGATTTAAACTCTATTAAACTTATGTAATGTGGTGTCAAGAAAAGGCAAATAATTATTTAATGAAATGGTGCGTTCCCAAACTGCTGATTGATGGCTTTACAACAGACCTGGGTAAATCAAGGCCCGGGGGCCACATGCGGCCCGTTAAGTATTTCAATCTGGCCCGCCGGACAGTCCCAAATAATTTTTTTTCGGTCTTTAAGATGGTAACTGTAGTTGCCATTATGATGTGCAGTGATGTTTTCAAATGACCGTAAGTCTTCAACTATACAAAGTACAGACCCCGTTTGAGTTGAATTGAATGACCATGACCTTCGATCTCTCAGACCGCACTGTATCAAAAACCGACATCAATCTCTAAAGGATATCACCACATGGGCTCAGGAACACTTCAGAAAACCACTGTCACTAAATACAGTTCGTCGCTACATCTGTAAGTGCAAGTTAAAGCTCTACTATGCAAAACGAAAGCCATTTATCAACAACATCCAGAAACGCCGCTGGCTTCTCTGGGCTCGAGATTATCTAAGATGGACTGATGCAAAGTGGAAAAGTGTTCTGTGGTCTGACGAGTCCACATTTCAAATTGTTTTTGGAAATATTCGACATCGTGTCATCCGGACCAAAAGGGAAGCGAACTATCCAGACTGTTATCCACGCAAAGTTCAAAAGCCAGCTTCTATGATGGTATGGGGGTGCATTAGTGCCCAAGGCATGGGTAAATTACACATCTGTGAAGGCACCATTAATGTTGAAGGGTACATACAGGTTTTGGAACAACATATGCTGCCATCTAAGCGCCGCCTTATTCATGGATGCCCCTGCTTATTTCAGCAAGACAATGCCATGCCACATTCAGCACGTGTTACAACAGCGTGGCTTCATAAAAAAAGAGTGCGGGTACTTTCCTGGCCCGCCTGCAGTCCAGACCTGTCTCCAATCGAAAAATGTGTGGCGCACACCAAACAAGAATGACAAACACATTTCGGGAGAACATCTGCACCGTAACGCAACATAAACACAACAGAACAAATACCCAGAACCCCTTGCAGCACTAACTCATCCGAGAAGCTACAATATACACCACAAGTTACCCACCCTTGGGCACTAATACACCCCCATATCATCACAGATGCTGACGTGTAAACTTTGCGTTCGTAACAGTCCGGATGGTTGTTTTCCTCTTTGTTCTGCAGGACACTACATCCACACTTTCCAAAAACAATTTGAAATGTGGACTCGTCAGACCACAGAACACTTTTCCACTTTGCATCAGTCTATCTCAGATGATCTCGAGCCCAATAAGCCGGCGGCGTTTTTGGGTTTTGTTGATATCGGCTTTTGCTTTGCATAGTAGAGTTTTAACTTGCACTTACAGATGTAGCGACGAATTGTGGTTACTGATAGTGGTTTTCTGAAGTGTTCCTGAGCCCATGTGGTGATACCATTTACACACTGATGACGGTTTTGGATGCAGTTTCTCCTGAGGAATCAAATGTCCATAATATCATCGCTTGTGTGCAGTGATTTCTCCAGATTCTTTGATGATATTACGGACTGTAGATGGTGAAATCCCTAAATTGCTTGCAATAGTTAGATGAGAAATGTTGTTCTTAAACTGTTTGACAATTTGCTCACGCATTTGTTCACAAAGTGGTGACCCTCGCCCCATCCTTGTTTGTGAATGACTGAGCATTTCATGAAAGCTGCTTTTATACCCAATCATGGCACCCACCTGTTCCCAATTAGCCTGTTCACCTGTGGGATGTTCCAAATAAGTGTTTGATGAGCATTCCTCAACTTTATCAGTCTGTTTTGCCACTTGTGCCAGCTTTTTTGAAACATGTTGCTGGCATCAAATTCCAAATGAGCTAATATTCGCCAAAATTACAATGTTTTCCAGTTATCTTTGCAGTCTATTCAATTGAACATAGGTTGAAAAGGATTTGCAAAATCATTGTATTCTGTTTTTATTTAGCATTTACACAACGTGCCAACTTCACTAGTTTTGGGGTTTGTGCATATAGTGCTCTTCCTACCACAGAATGAAAAATAGTGTTTAAATTGTCTTATGGCGTGATCGTCTGAGAATCAGGAAGTGACCTGATGACATACAAATGATCATACGTCATTTTTCTCACATTGTTGATCGTTCTAACCTTGGCAGAGGCCCGCAGTCTGTTCAGTGACATTCTAGTCACACATGTTTAAAATCCATTGAAGTATGTCACCTTACCACTCCTCCGCCTTTGATCATCTACATTTCAATACAAATGCACACAGGTAAAGCGTATAATTGTTTCTTCCATGACGCAATTTACATTCCATTAAAACTAAAAAAATAAACGCAGTGTTTCCCACGTATTCATTTACTTGTGACGGCCCCATTTAAAATTCTGTTTATAAATATATATATATATATATATATATATATATATATATGTATATATATATATTAGGGGTGTAACAGTACACAAAATTTCGGTTCGGTACGTACTTCGGTTTAGCGGTCACGGTTCGGTTCATTTTCGGTACAGTAAGAAAACAACAAAATATAAATTTTTTGGGTTATTTATTTACCAAATTTGTAAACAATGGCTTTATCCGTTTAACACCGGGAACACTGTAAAAATTCTGCCCACGTTAATCCACATTAAACTGCCTCATGTTGTTTTTTTTTTATTAAATAAAAAGGCATATCCTTTCTTCTACATATAAAAAATGCAACATTAAACAGTTTCAAGTCAACTCATCATGCTTAATTTATTACAGCATTTGGGAAGCCTGTAGTTGACTTTTATTATGTAAATGTTATATTTTTATCAACATGTGATAGCAGGGAACCTGCCATTCAAAACTAGGCTGCTACATTGCTAATGATTAATGTAAGTATAGCTGAAAAAATAGTACAATAGCAATAGGAGAGACTATTCATCCCTGAACACCATGGAGTTCAATGAAATAACAGACAGACAGGGCTTTGCTGCCCCTAACACACGCACACACACACACACAGCAAAATGATCTAACGTTACGCTAATAGCTAATTAGTCTTCACCTCAAGCCAGAACTGCGAGCGAGCTGAGCTGCAGTTTAAGTTTCTAGAAGGTCAAAGGGCTCATAGTGATGTTAGTAGTAGTTGTTGTGACTGGAGGTGTTTTTTCATCATTTGGGGAGAGTACGCTGTCCGCTGCTCCCCTGCTAAACAACTATCTGCTCGATGCTGAAGCATTGACCACATGCGCTCTGAATACGCACTGCTGATTGGCTTTGTATGTAACCAATCAGATGGTTGTGTGGGTGGGACAATGCTTGGTGCTGAGACAGAGGCAGAAAGCAGAGCAGCTTGTGAAGACTTTTGCTCACAAACTCGTTCGGTACACTCGCCTGCCGAACCGAAACCCCCGTACCGAAACGGTTCAATACAAATACACGTACCGTTACACCCCTACGTGTTTATTACGTATGACAGATTCGCACCTTCTTTTTCTCGTATATACCACTCGCACGGCTTCTCTAGCATCACAGCCAACGTTACCCAGTCTGCTACCTCTCTGCTTCGCGAGGGCGTATACGTATGTGAAGTATGACGTGACAGTATGTGACATATGTAAGAAGGTGCACTTTCTGTCTGTGAGAAGGAGACACAAGAAGGAGTGGGAAGAGCCTACAGTGTAATGCCCGCAGCTAAAAGCACCTGCGTGAGAACGTGTACTCGAATATCACGATATAGTCATTTTCCGTATCGCACAGACAAACCCGCGATATATCATGTGTATCGATATATCGCCCAGCCCTACTTACTAGCCTATATAAATCAACCATTTATAAATATTGTACAACATTTACCTTGAATGGTGGACTACTTCAGTATCTCCTTCCGACTGCTTCTCCGTCAAACACCCCAACAGCAGCTTTTGCATATTTTCATGGATAAATGTCTGGAGTTTGGATATTATTTTAATATTCTCGGCTGACGTTATCGACTCATTCTGCTTCAGTATGGTGCAGACTAACAGTGGTTAGAGTGTTCGCCCTGAGATCGGTAGGTCATGAGTTCAAACCCCGGCCGAGTCATACCAAAGACTATAAAAACTGAACCCATCACCTCCCTGCTTGGCAATCAGCATCGAGGGTTGGAATTGGGGGTTAAATCACCAAAAATGATTCACCTCCCAGGGGGTGATCAAGGGTGATGGGTCAAATGCAGTGAATAATTTTGCCACACCTACTGTGTGTGTAACAATCATTGGTACTTTAACTTCAACTTAATATGCTCAAATTGCTCTGGGTGTTGTTGATAAATGCCTTTCGCTTTTGAGTTTTAACTTGCACTTACAGATGTAGTGACGAATTGTAGTGGTTTTCTGAAGTGTTCCTAAGCCTAAGTGGTGATATCCTTCACACACTGATGTCGGTTTTTTATGTAGTACCGCCTGAGGGATAGAAGGTCACGGGCATTCAATGTTACATGCAGTGATTTCCCCAGATTCTCCAAACTTTTGATGATATTACGGACCGTACATGGTGAAATCTCTAAATTCCTTGCAATGGCTCGTTGAGAAATGTTGTTCTTAAACTGTTTGACAATTTTCTTACAAAGTGGTGACCCTCGCCCTGTCCTTGTTTGTGAATGACTGAGCATTTCATGGAAGCTGCTTTTATACCCAATCATGGCACCAAACTGTTACCAATTAGCCTGTTCACCTGTGGGGCGTTCCAAATAAGTGTTTGATGAGCATGTCGGCGACACGCTTGGGCATGTTTTTGATGATATCTTTTTTTAAATTTAAATAATTTCATCCACTTTTTCTTCACACCTACTTTTTTTCCTTCCCAATAAGTTATGTCGATCTCTAGCTGTAAGATAATGCCAGTAAGTACTACCAGATGTTTTGCTCGGATCTAACTAAAGGCGCAGGGTGCTTGTAACTCATTTTTCTGCTTGCAACTTAAAGGATAAGAATGAGCCCAGGGAGAGCTGTTTTCTCAAAACACTCTTAAGTTGAGGTACCACTGTGGTAGAGGATAGTAAATCTGTACTGCCTCACCGGCTGTACAGTGACTACTCGAAACAATGTCCAAGTTTCATGTATATAGTATTGTCACTTGAGGAGGTATACTGCAGGGGTCACCAACCTTTTTTGAAACCAAGAGCTACTTTTTGGGTACTGATTAATGCGAAGAGCTACCAGTTTGATACACACTTACATAAATTGCCAGAAATAGCCAATTTGCTCAATTTACCTTTAATATATTAATCTATATGTATAAAAAAATGGGTATTTCTGTCTGTCATTCCGTGGTACATTTTTTTTCCTTTAACGGAAGGTTTTTTTTTGTAGAGAATAAATGATGAAAAAAACACTTAATTGAACGGTTTAAAAGAGGAGAAAACACGAAAAAAAATTAAAATTAAATTTTGAAACATAGTTTATCTTCAATTTCGACTCTTTAAAACTCAAAATTCATCCGAAAAAAATGGAGAAAACTAGCTAATACGAATATTTTTGAAAAAATTAAAAAAATGATTTATGGAACATCATTAGTAATTTTTCCTGATTAGGATTAATTTTCGAATTTTTATGACATTTTTTAAATAGGTTAAAATCCAATCTGCAGTTTGTTAGAATATATAACAAATTGGACCAAGCTATATTTCTAACAGACAAATCATTATTTCTTCTAGATTTTCCAGAACAAATTTTTTTTAAAGAAATTCAAAAGTCTTTGAAATAAGATTTAAATTTTATTCTACAGATTTTCTCGATTTGCCAGAATATTTTTTTTTAATTTTAATCATATTAAGTTTGAATAAATATTTCACAAATATTATTCGTCAAAAAAACAGAAGCTAAAATGAAGAATGTATTTATTATTCTTTACAATAAAAAAAAAAAATACTTGAACATTGATTCAAATTGTCAGGAAAGAAGAGGAAGGAATTTAAAAGATAAAAAGGTATATGTGTTTAAAAATCCTAAAATCATTTTTAAGGTTGTATTTTTTTGCTAAAATTGTCTTTCTGAAAGTTATAAGAAGCAAAGTAAATAAAATAAATTGATTTATTTAAACAAATGAAGACCAAGTCTTTAAAATATTTTCTTGGAATTTCAAATTCTATTGGAGTTTTGTCCCTCTTAGAATTAAAAATGTCGAGCAAAGCGAGACCAGCTTGCTAGTAAATAAAAATGTTTTTAAAAATAGAGGCAGCTCACTGGTAAGTGCTGCTATTTGAGCTATTTTTAGAACAGGCCAGCGGGCGACTCATCTGGTCCTTACGGGCGACCTGGTGCCCGCGGGCACCGCGTTGGTGACCCCTGGTATATTGTACTAACATAGTTGCTGTACTTACTTTAACGAGACAATGTTTGTTTAATTATGGAGACCCCCACAAAGCTCAGGTTCTAAGTGGAACCTAAGTAGGTTGCATTCGGTGGGTTGACTTTTACCTCGTAACTTTGTGGGTGGTACATCCTCTGCACATCTGTGTGCCAAGTGAGAGGGAGCCAACGTTTATACAACACTTTGACAGGAAAAGAAATGTTCCTGTAGAGAATTAAAAGAAGCAAAACAGACTAGAAGTGCTTTTTCACGTTTTCTATTTCTTCCCCCCCCCTAACAGGATGTGCGCCTCAATCTGCAACACTATTTTTCTCAGAGCCCCCCCTCTCTTAATTCCCGCCTGTCTGCATATGTTGTGGAGGCCATTAATCGTGCCTTGCACCCCTGCAGATAATTACGGTCATTAAACCAATTAGGGCGCACATGGAGGGGAGGTTTTAGTTTGAGCCTGAGGCCTCGCTCTCCTCTATCATGCCAGCTGAGGTGGTCCGCCAAAAACTCAAAGCAGGGAGTGAAATACCAGAGCCCATCTTTGGATTAAGGCAGTGGTCTCCAACCATGAAGCATTTGCCACCGAGCCGTAGAGAAACAAACAATAATTTATAAAGGACTGCATTTTAATCTGATTTAACTTTGGCCTGTCCCACTAGACCAGTGGTTCTGAAATGAAAATACGCGTACCCCTGGGGGGTACTTGAAGGTATGCCAAAGGGTACGTGAATTTTTCAAAAATATATTCTAAAAATAGCAACAATTAATAAATCCTTTATAAAAATATTTATTGAATAATTCTTAAAAAATATATTAATGTAAGTTTGTAAACTGTGAAAAAAAAATACAACAATGCAATATTCAGTGTTGACAGCTAGATTTTTTGTGGACATGTTCCATAAATATTGATGTTAAAGATTCATTTTTTGTGAAGAAATGTTCAGAATTAAGTTCATGAATCCAGATGGATCTCTATTACAATCCCCAAAGAGGGCACTTTAAGTTGATGATTACTTCTATGTGTAGAAATCTTTATTTATAATTTAATCACTTGTTTATTTTTCAACAAGTTTTTAGTTATTTTTATATATTTTTTTCCAAATAATTCAAGAAAGACCACTACAAATGAGCAATAGTTTGCACTTTTATACAATTTAACAAATCAGAAACTGATGATATAGTGCTGTATTTTACTTCTTTATCTCTGTTTTTCAACCAAAAATGCTTTGCTCTGATTAGGGGGTACTTGAATTAAAAAAAAAATGTTCACAGGGGTTACATCACTGAAAAAAGGTTGAGTACCACTGCACTAGACCATGGTGTCAAACTTGTTTTCATTGAGGGCAACCATAAATTATTAATGAATTTGCCTTTGAATTTAATTATTTAAAAAAAACTTTCCGTAAAGAGCAAAACAAATCTGTAGATTTAACCACTGTTTTTTACCGAAAAAAACTGGCAGCTTAGTTTCCAGACTTTTACTGTAAAATATATAGTTTTATTTTATTATTATTACAACATATTACTGTAAATTGAGATACAGTACCGCTGATACACACTGCACAAGTCGCCACCTCATCACAGGGCATTGTGGATTTTCCAAAAAACTAAACTGGCAGCTGAGTTGACAGAATTTTACTGTAAAAAAACAAACATCGGATGTTTTTTTTTTCCAACTTAGACTAATTTGCTATAAAAAAAACTCCCTAAATTTTACAGTAAAATCTATTGGTCATTTTCATTGTGTACAATTTGATGGATAACTGGGTTTGGTGCTGGCGGGGTGTATAATGTAGCCTGGAAGAGTCATGGTTGCATGGGATTCTGGGTATTTTTTGTGTTGTGTTTATGTTGTGTTACGGAGCTTACAGTAATTTGCGATAAAAAACTCCCTAAATTTTACAATAAAATATATTGGTCATTTTCATTGTGTACAATTTGATGGATAACTTGGTTTGGTGCTAGCGGGGTGTATAATGTAGCCTGGAAGACTCAGGGTTGCATGGGTTTCTGGGTATTTTTTGTGTTGTGTTTATGTTGTGTTACGGAGCGGATGTTTTCCCAAAATGTGTTTGTCAATCTTGTTTGGTGTGGGTTCACAGTTTGCCGCATATTTGAAGCAGTGATAAAGTTGTTTATACGGCCACCCTCAGTGTGACCTGTATGGCTGTTGAACAAGAATGCCTTGCAGTCACATATGTTCATCTTTAGAAGCCACATACAACAAATGACATGACTGGTAAGCTGTTTGTACAAGTTGTGGAGGGCTCTAAAGACAGTGCCATCGTAGCACGTCCTTATTTTTGTTGGTTGGGCTTTAATCAGCAGACGTCCGAGGGAATAGTCACTCTGTAACCCGCGAGTCTCCCGGATAAATCGGGAGGAATCGTATGCGTGATGCTAATAAGGGGCATTCATATAAGACTCACTGGCATCAAATCTTCATATTTAACTGCGGGCCGCGAGTCTGAGACCCCTGGTTAATACACAGCACAAAGCAAAAAAAACTCATTATAAATTTTTAAGAGTCTTGTGGCTCCCATTATTTCCTTTATTTTGTGAAACGGGTAAAAATGGCTCTTTGAGTGGTAAAGGTTGCCATCCCCTGCTCTAGCAGGTGACTTTTCAAATGATGCTACATATTAGCAGTAATGCTACTTTTTGTAGCAAAGCATGTGCCACATGCTTGACTTATTACGGTTGTCTGTTCGACATATTCCCACTTGAAGCCAGACCACCGCCAGACCACCGCCAGACGATGGACCCCCTGCTGTTTTTCTTGGGAATTAATTATTCCTTCATCCGCACCTTCCTTCTCTCGTATTGCCACTCGCACGGCTCTGCTAGCATCACAGCTAACGTTACTCATGCTGCTACCTCTCTGCTCCATGAGAGCGTATATGTATGTGACGTATGTAAGAAGTTGCGCTTGTCTGTGGGAAGGAGAGACAGGAAAGAGCGAGCAGAGCCTGCAGCGTAATGCCCGCAGCTAAAAGCAACTGCGAGAAAACGTATACTCGAATATCACGTTATCATTTTCTATATCGCACAAAGACAACCCCACGATATATATCGTGCATATCGATATATCGCCCAGTTCTACGTTATAGTGAGTTGTATTTTTCACAAGTGGGAAGACTGTTCCTGAAAATAATGCCTAAATTAAAGGCCTACTGAAACCCACTACTACCGACCACGCAGTCTGATAGTTTATATATCAATGATGAAATATTAACATTGCAACACATGCCAATACGGCCGGTTTAGTTTAATAAATTGCAATTTTAAATTTTGCGCGGAAGTATCATGCTAAAACGTCGCGGTATGATGACGCGTGACGTCACGCATTGTAGAGGACATTTTGTTCCAGCACCGTTCACAGCTATAAGTCGTCTCTTTTCATCGCATAATTCCACAGTATTCTGGACATCTGTGTTGCTGAATCTTTTGCAATTTGTTCAATGAAAAATGGGGACGTCAAAGAAGAAAGCTGTAGGTGGGAAGCGGTGTATTGCGGCCGCCTTTATCAACACAAACACAGCCGGTGTTTCATTGTTTACATTCCCGAAAGATGATGGTGAAGCTTTACTAGAGCGGTCAAGCGAACACGGTTGGATTGGACCACAAACACAAAGTACAGTGTATTATGCAGCGATCATTTCGAAAGATTGTGTTTTGAAGAGGGTCCCTTGCGAAGTCAAGTGGTCATCGCCACCACCTGTCGACTGGTGCTGAAGAAAGGTGCTGGGCCGACCTTCAAGTTGTACAGGTACGACCATAAAATCTCACTGAAACACTAGTAACAAAATAAGCAGATAAGGAATTTTCCAGAATTATCCTAGTAAATGTGTCTAGTAACATCTGAATCGCTCCCCCTTCCCTCGCCTTTTTTTTCTTTTTTTTGTAGTCCTTCACTCTCACTTTCCTCATCCACAAATCTTTCATCCTCGCTCAAATTAATGGGGAACTCGTCGCTTTCTGGGTCCGAATCTCTATTGCTGTTGGTGGCCACGATTGTAAACAATGTTCCCATCCTCACCTATGGTCATGAGCTTTGGGTCATGACCGAAAGGATAAGATCACGGGTACAAGCGGCCAAATGAGTTTCCTCCGCCGGGTGGCGGGGCTCTCCCTTAGAGATAGGGTGAGAAGCTCTGCCATCCGGGAGGAACTCAAAGTAAAGCCGCTGCTCCTTCACATCGAGAGGAGCCAGATGAGGTGGTTCGGGCATCTGGTCAGGATGCCACCCGAACGCCTCCCTAGGGAGGTGTTTAGGGCACGTCCAACCGGTAGGAGGCCACGGGGAAGACCCAGGACACGTTGGGAAGACTATGTCTCCCGGCTGGCCTGGGAACGCCTCGGGATCCCCCGGGAAGAGCTAGACGAAGTGGCTGGGGAAAGGGAAGGCTGGGCTTCCCTGCTTAGGCTGCTGCCCCCGTGACTCGACCTCGGATAAGCGGAAGATGATGGATGGTGAGGATGTGAGGAGCTCCACAACCCGTGACATCACGCGCACATCGTCTGCTACTTCGGTGCAGGCAAGGCTTTTTTTTTATTAGCGACCAAAAGTTGCGAACTTAATCGTGGATGTTCTCTACTAAATCCTTTCAGCAAAAATAGGGCAATATCACGAAATGATCAATTATGACACATAGAATGGACCTGCTATCTCCGTTTAAATAAGAAAATATAATTTCAGTAAGCCTTTAAGGCACTTCCTGTTGGCGTGGTCTTCAGACGAGCCAACTTCACTTTGGGGCTAAGTGACCAGAAGCATTAGCCAGCAAAAGTCTTTCCTGTTCTCACATCCTCCATGTGGGCAGCAGCAACCATGAAGCTTGGTGTCATCAAAATATGTTGCCCACCAAGTCTAGCGGACTATTTTGGTGCTGCAGCAAATGAGAGGCCGAGATGAGCAGAGGCAGCAGAGGGAGGGACAACGTGGTCAATGTGCAGACAGTGGTTTTTCAACATACACTGTATATACCACATCTGTCATTTCAGCTTCAGCTTAATATTATGCTCTCATTGTGTCTGCCGCTGTGGGAGTCCTCGCAGATAAGATACAAGTCACACTAAACGAGCCTCCAGTCACCTTCCACATGTGCCGGCGAGCCACAGAAAGTCCCTCGCTTTTTCCCTGGTCGTGTTGGACGGCAAACTTGTCCAAGCGCCGTTTCGCCGGGGCTTTTCCCACCATTTCCCGCTGTTGTCCTTGGCGGACGTGTACCTTTCTCCACTCGGCAAAGAAAACAGAAAGCGGAGCCAGCGAGCAACAAGGAGCTGCTGTTGCAGGTTGTCTTTTGAATGATGTCAATTATGGAGAAAGATCATGTATGAGATCATGTTCACGCTCAGGTCCAAAACAAAGGTCTACTCATTTGTAGTTAGTCACATATTAATGGTGTAATCTTTATTGGCAGCTTGTGGAATGTCAGTAAATGGCAAACTATAGACAAAGCAAAGAGTGTTTTCTGTAAATTTATAATACAAGGCAAGTCTTTTTTTATCTGAGAGCTACTTTTGCAAAATAATAAAGGCGGAGAGCTACTAATTTTTGTAACATTCATTTTCATCGCATATTTCAACCCAGACAAATGTATTAAGTTTTGTCAGAACATGAACAAAATGTAGCCATTCAAAAGTTAAAATAACAAGACAATTTTATTTAGCATTGTCTTGAATTTGAGTACAGTATACAATTATTTATCATGTACCGTATTATGAATGCTGTATATACAATGATATAAATGTGTGTGTGTGTGTGTGTGTGTGTGTGTGTGTGTGTATGTACACATATATATATATATATATATATATATATATATATATATATATATATATATATATATATATATATATATATATATATCCATCCATCCATCCATTTTCTACCGCGTATTCCCTTCCGGGGTCGCGGGGGGCGCTGGCGCCTATCTCAGCTACAATCGGGCGGAAGGCAGGGTACACCCTGGACAAGTCGCCACCTCATCGCAGGGCCAACACAGATAGACAGACAACATTCACACTCACATTCAAACGCTAGGGCCAATTTAGTGTTGCCAATCAACCTATCCCCAGGTGCATGTTTTTGGAAGTGGGAGGAAGCCGGAGTACCCGGAGGGAACCCACGCATTCACGGGGAGAACATGCAAACTCCACACAGAAAGATCCCGAAATATGTATATATATATATATATATATAAATATATATATACACACACACATACCGGTCGCGGAGGGTGGGGGGGCTATATAAGTAAAAATGTATATATATATATATATATATATATATATATATATATACATACTGTACAGGCCAAAAGTTTGGACACACCTTCTCATTCAATGCGTTTTCTTTATTTTCAATCTGTCAATCAATGTTTATTTACATAGCCCTAAATCACAAGTGTCTCAAAGGGCTGCATAAGCCACAACGACATCCTCGGTTAAGAACCCACATAAGGGCAAGGAAAAATTCACAAGCCAGTGGGATGTCAATGTGAATGACTATGAGAAACCTTGGAGAGGACCGCAGAGGAATATTTTCATAACTATTTACATTGTAGATTGTCACTGAAGGCATCAAAACTGGAGTTATGTACTTAACAAAAAAGTTGAAATAACTAAAAACATGTTTTATATTCAAAGCAGCCACCCTTTTGTTCTGATTACTGCCTTGCACGCTCTTGCAATTCTCTCGATGAGCTTTAAGAGGTACTCACCTGAAATGGCTTTCACTTCACAGGTGTCATAGTGTTGATGCCTCCATTGACAATCGACAATGTAAATAGTTATGAAAATTAAGAAAACACATTGAAATGAGAAGGTATGTCCAAACTTGTGGCCTGTACTGTATGTATAGATCTATATATATATAGACATACATACAGTACATACATACATACGCACGCACACACACACATACAACACAAAGCGCTTCAATACTATTTCCACATTCACATACTGATGGCAAATATATATATATATATATATATATATATATATATATATATATATATATATATATATATATATATATATATATATATATATATATATATATATATATATATATATATATATATACATATATATATATATATACATATACATATATATACATATACATATATATACATATACATATATATATATATATATATATATATATATATATGTATATATGTATATGTCTATATGTATATATATGTATATGTATATGTATATATGTATATATACTGTATTGTACTTTTTTATCTGATCAAAAGGGTAAAAAAAGAAAATATCTAACTTTTATGTCCTATTTGTGTTGCTTTTTCAATTCAAACAGCTTTACTAATCCCTCAAGGGGTAATTAATCATATCTGTGTGGTCATTACATGTGATTTGAAAAACTACACCTGTATGAAAAAATAATACATTTTAATATGTTCTTTTCGAGCAGTGGTGCTCCCCCCTGCTGGCCATGATCTATAGTGACATAGAATGTGTGTCCTTAATCAACTGCCACATGAAGTCATATTCTTGTACAACTTTCTTTGAAATAGTTTAGTTTGAATCCTCTGGCCTGTCACTGGAAATAACAGGTATACATCCAACGAAGGAGCACATTTGCTTTGGTATCGGCACAAGACTTGGGCTAAAAATGATCGGTTGGGTTGAAAGCAATTGTTTTTGCGGTTTTTGACAGTTGTTATTTTGTTTCAACTGCTGCTGGCAAACTGAAACTTGTGGTTCCAAAAGGGAAATAAACAGCCTGCTGCAAAGTCTTTCAATAACAGTGTTGACACTGAGCGAAAAATGGGATCAAACAGTGAGTTACCACGACTTGGTGCTCTGTTTGTTGACCTAGCCCTCCGCACACATAGGCCCTAGAAATCATCTCACTTGCCTAATTTACATGCCCAATAAAATATGTAGTCGTTTCCTCCAGGAACTTGAGTATATGTATGTGTTTTGGTAACTGCAGAAACATGCATAATGTGTAGGAATAAATAGGCAAGGCAAGTTTATTTATAGAGCACAATTCGTACACAAGGCAATTCAAAGTGCTTTACAGAAAATTAAAAGAAGGCAAATGCAATCACAAATACAACGAAATACAATCAAAAACATTTAGAACTAATCAAAATTATAATCAATCAAAAGGTGTCGATAAAATACTTTCAGTTTTCATATGCACATTTAAACAAAAGTATTTTAACCAGGATTTGAACATTGCCAACGTTGAGGACCATCTCACATATTCAGGATGTCATGTCTTGTGATCGTGTTCTGTTAAGTTATGTTCTGTTTGTTTTTGAATCCATTAGTTCCTGGTTTGTTTTAGTTTCCATGACAACTCATTAGTTTCACCTGCCTCATTTGTTTGAACTCAAGCACCTGTTGTTAATCATGTCACTATTTAAGCCTGTCATTTTCTGTTGGTCGTTCTGGTGTCATCACTCTTTCATGATTAGTTCATGAGTAAGGAACAAAAGCAATTTCTTTGTCCATGCTGCCATACTCACGTCACCGCAAGTAAGTTTCTGTTTATTAATGCCACAGTTAGTGTCTTTTGTTTCTTACCCATAGTTTACGTTAAAGTGTTAGTTTTGTTTCTTTAGCCAAGGTTTGCCTCTGAGCGCTTTTTATTTGTACTTTTTTTAGTCACAATTGAGTCATGTATTTACCTTCACGCCATGTCCCGTCACCTTCCTTTGCGATCCGGGAAAACAAAACCCACCACAGTCCACGTCTTGACCCAGGGAGACTGTATTCCAGATTTTAGGCGCATAAAATTGAAACGCAGTCACACCATGTCTGGTCCTGACTCTAGGCACCAGCTGGAGACCACTGCCCGAGATTCTCAGAGATCAACATGGTTTATATGGCTCTAACTTGTCAGAGATGTACTTTGGAACAAGACATCGAAAATACTTGTACTCAGGGAAAGCTGTTTTAAAGTCTATTAACTGAGCAATGGGAAGTCAGTGCAGTGACCTAAGCACTGGACTAATACGGTCATATTTCCTGGTTCTAGTTAGGACTCAAGCAGCAGCATTGTGGATGTGCTGCAGCTGCTTTACAGTTTGTTTAGAGAGCAC
Source organism: Nerophis ophidion (assembly GCF_033978795.1). Classification (NCBI taxonomy): domain Eukaryota; kingdom Metazoa; phylum Chordata; class Actinopteri; order Syngnathiformes; family Syngnathidae; genus Nerophis; species Nerophis ophidion. Next base: position 71,134,294 of record NC_084616.1, on the reverse strand, counting down.
AGTGAGAAGGCCATTACAATAGTCCAAACTTACTGTCGTGGTTTGTTCAGCCCTTTGAGACACTTGTGATTTAGTGCTATATAAATAAACATTGATTGATTGATACTGGAGACAAAGGCATGGATTAGTCTTTCTAAGTCGGATTTAGACATTATTCCTCTTATTTTGGCAATGTTTTCAAGAGGTAAAAAGATGCTAATGTCATTGATCTGATGTGGCTGTTAAAGTTCAAGTCTGAGTTCATTATCACGCCTAGATTTCTAACCTGATTATTAGGTTTCAGGTAAAGGGGCTCACAGTGACCAATGATAGTTTCTGTCTGCTTCTTTGGGGCAAAGACACACAATACAGTAAGCTCTGCTCCTACCTACAGTATTTTTCAGATCGTAAGTCGCTCCGGAGTATACATCGCACCGGCCGAAAATGCATACTAAAGAAGGAAAAAAACATATATACGTCGCACTGGAGTATAAGTTGCATTTTTGGGGGGAATTTATATGATAAAACCCAACACCAAGAATAGACATTTGAAAGGCAATTTAAAATAAATAAAGAATAGAGAACAACAGGCTGAATAAGTGTACGTTATATGAGGCATAAATAACCAACTGAGAAGGTGCCTGGTATGTTAACGTAACATATTATGGTAAGAGTCATTCAAATAACTATAACATATAGAACATGCTATACGTTTACCAAACAATCTGTCACTCCTAATCGATAAATCCGATGAAATCTTCTTCCTCGATGTCGCTTCTAAACAACTCTGCCAACTCCAAAGGTATGCGCCGCTTCCTCTTGTCGTTTTCTGCTGCATATTTCACTACATCCAGCTTGTAATCTGCAGTACATGATTTCCTTTTTGGTGCTATTTTTGTTCAGCCCTTCTCAGTTTTTATAAGTTACCGCCAACGATGCATTTTAATAGCTACGGCAGTCGCGTATAGCATATAGCAGATAGCATTCCATGACCCACAATGCACTTCTGCCATGACCCTCTCCCGCCCAATTCTTATTGGTTGACGTGTATGATGATTGCTGACATTTTCTTGGTCTCTTCCGCGAATGAGATAAATAATAATATTTGATATTGTGTAATCTGCAGTACATGATTTCCTTTTCGGTGACATTTTTCTTCAGCTCTTCTCAGTTTTTATAAGTTACCGCTACGATGAAATTATCTATTTTAGTAGCAACGGCAGTAGCATGTAGCAGTTAGCATTCCATGGCCCACAATGCACTTCTGCCATGACCCTACCCTACCGAATTCTTATTTGTTGACGTGTGTGTGACGATTGCTGACATTTTCTTGGTCTCTTCCGCGAATGAGATAAATAATAATATTTGATATTGTGTAATCTGCAGTACATGATTTCCTTTTCGGTGACATTTTTCTTCAGCCCTTCTCAGTTTTTATAAGTTACCGCTACGATGAAATTATCTATTTTAGTAGCAACGGCAGTAGTATATAGCAGTTAGCATTCCATGACCCACAATGCACTTCTGCCATGACCCTCCCCCGCCAAATTCTTATTGGTTGACGTGTGTGTGATGATTGCTGACGTTTTTTTCGTCTCTTCCGCGAATGAGCTAAATAATATTATTTGGTATTTTACGGTAATGTGTTAACAATTTCACACATAAGTCGCTCCGGAGTATATGTCGCTACCCCCGGCCAAACTATGAAAAACTTGCGACTTACAGTCCGAAAAATACGGTACTCCTCTTCCGGTAAGGTGAATCGTGCAAACATTTAAGCACATTGGAAATAAACCAAACCATTTACGCATGGTCTTTAAAGTTTCATGATGTCACTTGTGAAAAATGGGAATATAATTTTTATAAGCCATATTTCCAAAGTTAGTTAGAAACAAACTGCACATCTTGACACTCCAAAGGGACCACAAGCACAAAAAAAACTGCCTGGCTTTAGTTCCCCCCTCTTTTTGTAGCTTTTCATTAGGGCTCCTGCACAGAATCCAAGGAGCAACCACAAGAGCTGCTGTCAAATCATGTTGTTTCTAAGCTGGCAGTATTGACACTGGAGCGCGGTGTGAGGCGGCCAACAAGCAAGGACGATGGTTCACCAGGGAGAGGTTAAGAAAATGTTGTCATCATTTTCATGCACCACGTTGTAGGTTTCCCACAGTGACAAAAGCTGTTTCGGGATGCTATTCGAGCTTTGATCTTTGTGGATTGCGAAGAAATCACTCCTGTATAATATGGAAATAATCAGGGTAAAAAAACTAGAGAATTTAAATGTACAAACCCTGTTTCCGTATGAGTTGGGAAATTGTGTTAGATGTAAATATAAACGGAATACAATGATTTGCAAATCATTTTCAACCCATATTCAGTTGAATATGCTACAAAAACAAATTTGATGTTCAAACTGATAAACATTTTTTGTGTTGTTGCAAATAATCATTAACTTTTGAATTTGATGCCAGCAACATGTGACAAAGAAGTTGGGAAAGGTGGCAATAAATACTGATAAAGTTGAGAAATGCTCATCAAACAGTTATTTGGAACATCCCACAGGTGTGCAGGCTAATCGGGAACAGGTGGGTGCCATGATTGGGTATAAAAACAGCTTCCCAAAAAATGCCCAGTCTTTCACAAGAAAGGATGGGCCGAGGTACACCCCTTTGTCCACAACCGCTTGAGCAAATAGTCAAACAGTTTAAGAACAACGTTTCTCAAAGTGCAATTCCAAGAAATTTAGGGATTTCAACATCTACGGTCCATAATATCATCAAAAGGTTCAGAAAATCTGGAGAAATCACTCCACGTAAGCGGCATGGCCGGAAACCAACATTGAATGACCGTGACTTTCGATCCCTCAGACGGCACTGTATCAAAAACCGACATCAATGTCGAAAGGATATCACCACATGGGCTCAGAAACACTTCAGACAACCACTGTCACTAAATACAGTTTGTCGCTACATCTGTAAGTGCAAGTTAAAGCTCTACTATGCAAAGCGAGAGCCATTTATCAACGTTGCAAATCACTGTATTCTGTTTATATTTACATCCAACACAATTTCCCAATTCATATGGAAACGGGGTTTGTAATATTTTCAAAAACTAAGGCTGTCAAAGTTAACGTTATAAAAAATGTGTTAACTATGACTTAATTTAACGACACTCCATTTTTTGGTGCACAATTCACATGCTTGATGGTCAGACAGTACGTTGCGTGGGAAAATGTATCTGCGTTTAGTTAGTGTAGAGCAGGGGTCGGCAACCCGCGGCTCCGGAGCCGCATGCGGCTCAGCTGCACAATGGCCGACCCCCCAGATTGTTGCGGGGAGTTTCCGCAATTCAATGCCTCCCAAGGACATCACCCGGAGTCAACGTTCTCCAATTTTCACTCGGACTACAATATTAAGGGCGTGCCGTGATGATATTACTCTTAACGTCCTCTTGAACGTCATCGCGCCCGCCATTCACGGAATGCTATTTGCGTGCCGACCGGACACATGCATTTCGCTGCTTCCATCGGTACATGTATGAGATTGCAAGGCATACTGGGTGACACAGAGTACTCTGACGGTTGTGATATAAACAACTTTAACACTCCTACTAATATGCGCCAAATTGTGAACCCACACAAAAGAAGAATGACAAACACTTTTCGGGAGAAAATCCTCACAGTAACACAACATAAACGCAACACAACAAATACCCGGAATCCTTTGCATCCATGAG